>NC_091176.1:41660914-41768414 GCF_040958095.1 Procambarus clarkii | reverse complement strand
ATCCCACCTGCTCATCATGGGCGACTTCAATCACGGAAAGATTGACTGGGAGAACAAGGAACCGCATGGAGGCGAGGATACGTGGAGAGCCAAACTATTGGAGGTGGTGACAAGCAACTTTTTAACCCAGCATGTCGGAGAACCCACAAGGATGAGAGGCAATGACGAACCAGCGAGACTCGACCTAGTCTTCACTCTGAACGACTCCGACATAAGAGAAATCGGTTTTGAGGACCCAGTAGGAATGAGCGACCACAGTGTACTGGTGTTTGAGTACTTGATTGAAGAAGGGTTATTGAACTCGAGGAGGGATACCGAAACCAAAAGGTTAGCATACCGAAAGGGAAACTATGAGGGGATAAGAAAATTCCTAACAGATATAGCATGGGAAACAGAGCTCAGGGGAAAGACGGCCCAAGATATGATGGATTACATCACGCAGAAGTGCAAGGACGCAGCGAACAAGTTTGTCCCAGTCCAAAAGGAAAATAGAGAAATGAAGATGAGAAACCCATGGTTTAATCAAAGATGTAGGCTAGCTAAGCAGCAAAGTAAAAGGGCATGGAGAAACTATAGGAATAACAGGACACTGGAGAGCAGAGAAAGATACCAGAATGCCAGGAATGAATATGTCAGGATGAGAAGAGAGGCAGAAAGACAATACGAAAATGACATCGCAAGCAAGGCAAAGACTCAGCCTAAATTGTTGCATAGCCACATTAGGAGAAAAACAACAGTAAAGGAACAGGTTATGAGATTAAGGATAGGGGCGGAAGGATTCACTACAAATGACAAGGAAGTGTGTGAGGAATTGAATAAGAAATTCCAGGAGGTCTTCACCTTAGAACAAGGAGAAATTCCAGAGGTAAGTGAGGGAATAGCTAACCAGGAACCACTGGAAGAGTTTGAGATTACCAGTGGGGAAGTAAGGAAGTGTTTACTAGAGTTGGACGTGACAAAGGCTATAGGCCCAGATGGAATCTCCCCTTGGGTTCTAAAGGAAGGAGCAAGAGAACTGAGCCTACCACTCTCCATAGTGTATAACAAATCACTGGCAACAGGGGAACTGCCAGATATTTGGAAAGCAGCTAACGTAGTCCCGATATACAAGAAAGGGGATAGACAGGAGGCACTGAACTACAGGCCAGTGTCCCTAACCTGCATACCATGCAAGCTGATGGAGAAGATTGTGCGAAAAAAACTAGTGGAGCATCTGGAGCGAAGGAACTTTGTAACACAGCATCAACATGGGTTCAGGGATGGCAGGTTCTGCCTCACAGGGTTACTTGAATTCTACGACCAGGCAACAAAAATAAGGCAAGAAAGAGAAGGGTGGGCAGACTGCATATTTTTGGATTGTCAGAAAGCCTTTGATACAGTGCCACACAAGAGGCTAGTGCGAAAGTTGGAGATGCAGGCTGGAGTGAGAGGGAAGGTACTCCGGTGGATAGAGGAATACCTAAGCAACAGGAGACAACGAGTCTGTGTGAGGGGTGAGGTCTCAGATTGGCGAGACGTCACAAGTGGAGTCCCGCAGGGGTCAGTCCTTGGACCTATACTGTTTCTGGTATATGCAAATGATCTCCCAGAGGGTATAGATTCGTTCCTCTCAATGTTTGCCGACGATGCAAAAATTATGAGGAGGATTGAAACAGAGGATGATAGTAGGAGGCTACAAGATGACCTGGATAGACTGAGTGAATGGTCCAACAAATGGCTGTTGAAGTTCAACCCGAGTAAATGCAAAGTAATGAAACTAGGAAGTGGAAACAGGAGGCCAGGCACAGGATACAGAATAGGAGATGAAGTACTTAATGAAACAGACAGAGAGAAAGATCTAGGAGTTGATATCACACCAAACCTGTCTCCTGAAGCCCACATAAAGAGAATAACGTCTGCGGCATATGCGAGGCTGGCTAACATCAGAACGGCGTTCAGGAACCTGTGTAAGGAATCATTCAGAATCTTGTACACCACATATGTAAGACCAATCCTGGAGTATGCGGCCCCAGCATGGAGCCCGTACCTTGTCAAGCACAAGACGAAGCTGGAAAAAGTCCAAAGGTATGCTACTAGACTAGTCCCAGAACTAAGAGGCATGAGTTATGAGGAAAGGCTGCGGGAAATGCACCTCACGACACTGGAAGACAGAAGAGTAAGGGGGGACATGATCACAACCTACAAAATCCTCAGGGGAATCGACCGGGTAAACAAGGATGAACTATTCAACACTGGTGGGACGCGAACAAGGGGACACAGGTGGAAGCTGAGTACCCAAATGAGCCACAGAGACGTTAGAAAGAACTTTTTCAGTGTCAGAGTAGTTAGTAAATGGAATGCATTAGTAAGTGATGTGGTGGAGGCTGACTCCATACACAATTTCAAATGTAGATATGATAGAGCCCAATAGGCTCAGGAATCTGTACACCAGTTGATTGACGGTTGAGAGGCGGGACCAAAGAGCCAGAGCTCAACCCCCGCAAGCACAATTAGGTGAGTACAATTAGGTGAGTACACACACACACAAACATTGGAAATTACGCGTTCCATGCAGTCGTTAGTGAGAGATATATACCACTATTGAACGTAAGGAAAAATAATGTTTACCCTTGTGCTTGGTTGAGTGTTCTGAGAGAGGCAAACCTCTGGTATGCAGGTTGGTAGATGCCGACCTTGGACACCATCAAGTAGAAGCCCAGCACTGTAGTTGACCAGAAAGTGTGACGCACGAACGGGCTGGTGTCGAGGCTGGGAGGGTAAACAATGTTATACTTAGTCCTCTGGCACATCACATTCTTTATAACCAGCCAAGAAGAAACAGTATTGTGTACAGTCAACAATCACCAGTATGTGATTCACATATAATGAGCATAATATGGAAAAACATCCTAAGAGTACTTTTGGACTATGTAGTTATGTAATGTACTTCAAACGACCGTCTCCAAACCCAATATGTAACGTTCACTTTACACATGTTAATGGAAAGTAGAGTATTACTAATATGTGAACGTTACTTAATCAACTGACATGTTGCCACATCGATCACTAACATTCTGTCCTTCCTGTCACACCTTAATTAAGAGGTTCTTATTATTTCCACAATAAGGGACCTCTGAGGGATTACCACAGGGGGCCCCGCGCCCTTACCACACCGTCGGAGATAAACCATGACCTGCCACCACCGTCACTTCACAGGACTCAATAGCTTGGTTTTACTTTATATATGGTGTGACGGTAATCTCTTTCAAGAGAGATTGAGCCTGCTCTTCCCTACATCATTATGTCAAAGTACAAGATACTATATAGAAGATACGTCCACCAGTATCGCCAAACGTTTTGCCCAGAGAGCAAATCGTACCCAGCACACCCCGACACCTGGCCACAGCCCGTAACCAGCAAACTGCTCATCCTCTGCCTGCCTGTTGCTGATTGGCTGGTGTCTCGTCGCACCTGCCCTCCGCCACCACCACAAGTCGACGTCTGGGCTGCAGCGCGCCAGTCTCGTCAGAATATCTTTGTGCTCCATGAAGTTGACATCTCTCGCTGGTAGACTAAGCCTTGGCTTTCGTGTACTAAGGGAGGTGGCAGCTTGAAGCCAGTATTCCAGCACCCATATTATTTTATTTTGCTATCACTGTAACTTACTTGTCTTAGCGTAACTTTTCATTTGCCAGTGATTATTCATGTTATTTTGTTTGTTGATTTGTCTTGCATTTTATGAGATTGTCTTTATTCATGTCTTGTTTTCTAGAGTAATTAAAATTTCATTGTTTATATACTTGTGTTCTGTGTGTCTTCCCATTACCTTACCACAGACGAAAGGACAAACTTTTCTCTCTTTTTTTGTGATGTGACGAGGCCCTGCCCCCAGCTTTTGAAACAGCCGAACACTAACGCTTTACCGTCACAATGGAGAAACAAGGAATAAAACAACTGACGAAAATCGTAAGGATTTAATCATATTTATATATAGAAAAAGGCCAAACACACTAACAAAATCCAGTCAGAACCTGGGCGATTTTTGCTGGTGTTTATGTTTGACAAAAATATGGACTTGAGGGACACCTGCGAACACTAAATTTCTCTGGGTAAAGAATCCACAAGACTAACAGCGACTTCATCACCTATAAGTTCGCGTCAGTCCTATTTGGGGGCCACATCCTCACTAGGGAGCCGGTCGGCCGAGCGGACAGCACGCTGGACTTGTGATCCTGTGGTCCTGGGTTCGATCCCTGGCGCCGTCTAGTGGAAACTAACAATTCACCCCTAACCATATGGAAATTACTCTCATGTCAGTTATGTTAGAGCCTTTAGGCTTACTTAACCCTATATTAGTTAAGGGCAGACTCCTCATGCAGGAGTGCTGGCAGATTAATATGGGTTGGAATGATCCGTTGCCAAATGATCTGCAGAACAAATGGCAGCAATTAACCAAGGATTTTAATAAACTTTGTATTCATAAATTTCCTCGTAATGCCTTAGGACTGAATTTACACAAAACTTTGCATGTGTTCTGCGATGCCTCCGGCAAAGAGTATTGTACAGTAGCCTATTTAGTTAACACTCAGCAATTATTTTTACTTACTTCTATGGCTAGAAGTAAGTGGAGATAACTGCTTTTATTAGTAAGTGTAAGGCTGGGTCATTGCCTGATCAAGACCCTCAGTAATATTAACTTTGGTGAGATAGTAGTGTGGTCAGACAATGAGGCAGTCTTACAATGGGTAAAAAGCAACAACAATTAAACTCCCTTCGTCAGTAACAGAGTTAGGGGAAATACGAGAGTTGTCAACTTGATATAAACTGAGACATGTCCCCACCAAGGACAATCCAGCTGACTATCTGTCAAGAAGTTTACCCTTAAAACAGTTAGTTAAAACCGAGATGTGGTTTACTGAACCCCAATGGTTGGTCAGTGGCCTAAACAAACGCCACAAGTCATTGTGACCAATACCACTGTCCCATCTGTGGAACTTGAACCCCTCCTCGAATTTTAGCTATTAAGCCTCGCCATTATTCGGATTTGGGTAAATTGCTAGGAGTCACGTGGGTCACACACAGTAGACCGTCACATGGGTCACACACAGCAGACCGTCACATGAGTCACACACAGTTGACCGTCACATGAGTCACACAGTAGACCGTCACATGAGTCACACACAGTTGACCGTCACATGAGTCACACAGTAGACCGTCACATGAGTCACACAGTTGACCGTCACATGAGTCACACAGTAGACCGTCACATGAGTCACACAGTTGACCGTCACATGGGTCACACACAGTAGACCGTCACATGAGTCACACAGTAGACCGTCACATGAGTCACACAGTTGACCGTCACATGGGTCACACACAGTTGACCGTCACATGAGTCACACAGTAGACCGTCACATGAGTCACACAGTTGACCGTCACATGGGTCACACACAGTAGACCGTCACATGAGTCACACAGTAGACCGTCACATGAGTCACACAGTTGACCGTCACATGGGTCACACACAGTAGACCGTCACATGAGTCACACAGTAAACCGTCACATGAGTCACACAGTTGACCGTCACATGGGTCACACACAGTTGACCGTCACATGAGTCACACAGTTGACCGTCACATGAGTCACACAGTAGACCGTCACATGAGTCACACAGTTGACCGTCACATGAGTCACACAGTTGACCGTCACATGAGTCACACAGTTGACCGTCACATGGGTCACACACAGTAGACCGTCACATAAGTCACACAGTAGACCGTCACATGAGTCACACAGTTGACCGTCACATGGGTCACACACAGTTGACCGTCACATGAGTCACACAGTAGACCGTCACATGGGTCACACACAGTTGACCGTCACATGGGTCACACAGTAGACCGTCACATGAGTCACACAGTAGACCGTCACATGAGTCACACAGTTGACTGTTACATGGGTCACACAGTAGACCGTCACATGGGTCACACACAGTTGACCGTCACATGGGTCACACAGTAGACCGTCACATGGGTCACACAGTAGACCGTCACATGGGTCACACACAGTTGACCGTCACATGGGTCACACAGTAGACCGTCACATGGGTCACACACAGTTGACCGTCACATGAGTCACAGAGTTGACCGTCACATGGGTCACACAGTTGACCGTCACATGGGTCACACAGTAGACCGTCACATGGGTCACACACAGTTGACCGTCACATGAGTCACAGAGTTGACCGTCACATGGGTCACACACAGTTGACCGTCACATGAGTCACACAGTTGACCGTCACATGGGTCACACACAGTAGACCGTCACATGGGTCACACAGTTGACCGTCACATGGGTCACACACAGTAGACCGTCACATGGGTCACACAGTTGACCGTCACGTGGGTCACACACAGTAGACCGTCACACGGGTCACACAGTAGACCGTCACATGGGTCACACACAGTAGACCGTCACATGGGTCACACACAGTTGACCGTCACATGGGTCACACACAGTAGACCGTCACATGGGTCACACAGTTGACCGTCACATGGGTCACACACAGTAGACCGTCACATGGATCACACACAGTTGTGAGGGATCTAGATCCCTCAGCTAGTTTTCCTAGTTTCTAGAGCAGGCTAGACACTCTAGAAATTGAAGCTTTCAAAAAAATAACATATGCTTGTTGGGTGTTGAATGAAAGCTTATGTCAAGAACTATCACTTGAGAGTAGTTAGAAGTCTGTGATTGCTCTGTAGAGAGAATTACAGAGATTTTCCTGTTTCTGTGAAATAGGATGTGAGTTGAGAGTGAGTGTGAGAGGATACTTGACTAAAACCGTTAGAGGTGGGGGGGAGAGTGGGGTGAGCGCTGCCTCTTCCCCCCCCACATGGGAGACATCACGCCACTCCTTAGGCCTCCTCCTCCTTGTGACGTCACAAGACGCCGAGGGTGACGGAGAGAGGTGATTGGTTTGGGGCACGTGTGGTCCAAGCCTAGTTTTGGCGCGAAGAATTCTGATTGGGGGCGGCACGAGGGGCCTGTGCCGGCTCCAAGCTGATTGGTTTAGGCAGTGTAGGGAGTAGGTATGGGTATCTGGTACCCTTAGCCCGCGAAATCTTCAGTTTGAATTGGGCGGCCAGGGAAGGAAGAGGTGTTTGGGTGGGGCGGCACGCTTGCCGCCTCCACCCCCTGTTAATCGCTTCTGTCGTCCAAATTACTCGATTGGTGGCACTCCTGCCATCAGGGGTTGTCTCAAGGCCTAATTAAGTGAATTGGGGCCAGGGATTTACGGTAGAAACAGTAAAAAGCTAAGGGACAGTTGACTGTGTGAACGCATGAGGCAGGCTGGCAGAAGCCTCGTGGAGTATCAGATTGATCCCTCATCCCTCGGGTCTGAGCATCCTGTCTAGTGGCAATGGACAATTGATGTTGGCCAGTGTACGCGTATGTGTGATTGCAGGCCCATGTTGGACTCTGCATTCCGCCAGGCTGCGTCAGTAGGGGGACGCCGCCTGGGGACGCCACCAACCATGGTCACCCCAGTGTAGAACAAAGGCATGGTTCTAGAGTGATGGGGTGGAGATTCCCCAGCCGCATGGGTACTCCTGTGGGCGGCAGCCTGCCAGCCCGCGGCCACCCGTGGCCACCCGCGCCTGCCCGCGCGCCGGCCACCCCAGGCCACCCACCCGCCTGCCCGCGAGGCGGCCACCCAGGCCACCCGCGAGCCGGCCACCCCAGGCCACCCAACCCCCCTCTCTCAGCTCGGGAGGGGCGCTGTGGCCACCTGCCTTGGCCACATGCCTTGGCCACTTTCCCGGGACAGCCTAGGGCCACATCTTGTCGACGCATGAGGAGCAAGCCAGCTAAGTGTGTCAGCTAAAAGCTAAGTGTGGTAGTCAGTTTTGGGAATGAGAAAAAAATAAGGCAGTAGAAATGAGTAGAAATGAGTACTATTACAGTGTGATGAGTACCGGTGGATGTTCCCGGTAAGAGTTATCTCAGAGCCTCGCCAGGCTAGAAAAAAAAACAGCTGGGGGGCAGCTGTCAGTGGAATCCAGATGTCGGGTAGGGGCGGTACCTGGAGATAGAGATTATACACGGGACCACGCTGTATGGTAGTATGTTGGTAGACTGACTAGAGGATGTGACCAGTCAGTGTAGAGATTTACCATATAAGTGATCCAGCCTGTCTATTCTATATAATCGTTCAGGCTGGATTAATGCCATAGAGTACAGTAAAATTATAATCATTAGAGGTAGTCAGGAGTGTCAGTGAGGACCCCTGAAGTCTGTGTAATTAGTACATATTACTTGGTGATATAATTTTCAGAGAGTAGGTGAAGGCCATTTCTATGTGTTCATTTGCATGTCTATGTACTGTGATTGTGTGGTAGTCAGTAGAGGTGATTGCTGACCGAGTGCCTAATGATGTCATTAGCATGTGGGGTATGCTGACGGCATCATTATGTTGCAGGTTTGTGCAGTGTTATCAGTATACAATATTATTGCCCCAGGAACTGTGTTGAGGGTAAGGGACCTCTAGGATTATTCAGGGGAATTTTCAGTACTTAATGAGAGCAGGCAATTGATGGGTTAATTGCCTGGCTGAAGTATGTGTGTGTTCACAGTATTCCTTTGCAATCGGGTGCAAGTAAAAGAAGAGGAGGGGCAGTAATATTAGTATACTTGTGTGTGTGTTGCACAACCGTGTGTTTTATTGTGTGGGCACAGTAATTAGCGAGTTGCAGTAGCTGCAACTATATGTGGGCAGTGCTGATATGATGTTGCATGCCATTATAGTGTGACCTATGTAACGCTGGGGTTACTTTGTTCTTTAAGTTATGTTGAGGACTTAAGGATTCAGTGAGTTAATTAAGGGGTAATTAACTGGATAAGGGGTGCACACTTAGTATTGGGGAGTGAGTGGGGGCTGTTAAGGGAACAGTGTTGAGCTATAATGAGATACGTCTCGGGAGCAATTAATTGTCCATGTGACAGTTAATTGACCACTCTAGCTAATTATGTAATTAGCCTTCTCATCATGAATTCACGTAGTGGGAGAGGTTCTGTCAGTCTGTCAGTATTTGTGTTAACGTAATATGCTCGAGACTAATTACCTTTCAGGGGTATAGCATTAGTGGCTCATGTTAATTAGTGGAGTAATTGGCATTGGAGAGCTCCGGTGACTCGGTAAAGCGAGGTCATGGAGCTAGCATAAATCGTTGTATTAATCATATCCTGTCTGAGGACAGTGGATTATTGGCACATCTTGTTAATTAGGGTAATTAACTCCTTTCCCGTGAATTCACAGTGTTTGATGAGACCTGCTTAGGCAGTGCGGAGTGAGACGTATTTATGGATGGTTAATTATCGGTCCTGGTGACAGTTAATTAATGGCTCAGTAATTAGTGGGTTAATTAGGGTAATTAACACTCACTAGTAATTTTTTGACACAGACTGTGGAGAAGCTACCAAGTTAGGGTAGGCTTAGTTAACGTAACTCAATGGGGATGTAATTAGTGGTCCGTTTGACCTTAATTGAGAATTACTCACTGAATACTTGCAAGGAGTCAAGTGTGTTGTAATATGTTGAGTTATTGTTAACAAGAGAGAGACAAGTGTTAAAGATTAACGTAGAGTATCATCATGTTGTTGTCTAGTGGGAGACAATTGTTTGTGATTACCGTGGTACTTTGTTGCTGACTGCTGCGATCAGTCAATTAACGTAATTAATCACTTCAGGCAATTTCTTTTGGTTGTCGTCTGGTGACGAGAGTAGAGTCATACTAGGGATCTGTGGAGCTGTGTCCCAGAATTCCCGCCTTGCCTGTCGGTGTATCGGGTTACAACAGGGCAACTTCTTAGTGGGAGTTGCAAAGAGTGTTCACACGGGGTTGTGATAGGGGGGAGTCACTGTTAGACTTCCGCCTAGTTACGTGGGTCTCTCCTGGGGGGCGGGAGGACTCCTAAGCTTGTGATTATAGTAGCTGTCAGGGAAACCGTGACACTATTGATTGCCTGCTTGTGTCTTTGTTTCAGTGGATCCTTCATTTGTTCAGTTAGTTCATGTTATCAGCCCGAAGTGTCAGCAAGATGGAGCCTGCTGTCACTTCTCGAGGGGTTGTTGAATAGCTGTGTTGCAAATGCCACTTGATGTACAATAACGTAACCATTCGCTGTGGTGTAACTTAGTCTGTGATATTTTTCTTTGATTTGCAATATTGCGTCATCAGTGGGCACACCTGTGTTCAGGTTAGTTCAGTATGCAGCCTCACAGCAAGGGTTGCTAGTTAGCTGTTTGTTATCGTGCCACTGGATGGACATTAACGTAACGTAAACTCGGTAATGTAGTAGTTAGTCTCTTGTTATTAATAAATTGTTATGTTATAGAAAACAGTCTTTGATGTCAACCCTTCAACCATATTATTCCACTATATTTCTGCATAATATCATTAAATGTTGATGTGATCTTGATAAGGCGGCTGTTCTTGGGAATTCGAATTCCAATTCATAGCGCCACTTCAAATATAAATATTTGATTGTGAGAACCCGTCGGTTACCCTTTATTAGTTTTATCGTCCTGTTTAACTAGAAGGAGCCAGCGGCCAATTGTGGACAGGTTTTCACCCTTGGTGGTGGAGGCCTGGCGGTTTGCTCCCGCTTTTCCTTTTTCTACTGGACTCATGCTTAACTGCCGTGAGCAGACTTTAAACTTGTAGTCCACCTCTTAAGGGAGGTAGGCGTAGAGAAAAATCTCACAGCTGGCGCCCAACGTGGGGCTATGCAACTTGGGTTCGAGCCCATGAAGAGTAGTCTTATTGAATTTTTAAAGTAACATAAAATATCGTTGCAGAATATTGTGGAACAGTATTGTTGGAGGTATGTTTTGTGCACGGTTGTCACACGTAGGTACACACACCACACACACACAGTATGAAAGAGGTATTTCATGGTAGATATGGGGAAATCTGTCTGGCTTTTTGTGGCTGCGAGCTAGTGGACATTGACACACTCATTGGTGAGGGGTGTCAGCTCAGCAGCAGGTGTCGTGGACACACAGCCAGCGTGCAACAGTGGTTGCAAGAGTGCACTCAGGATCTGCCTGAGGTGCAAGACACCACCTACCTTAGGGTAGAAGAAGCTTCTAGAAGTGACCTCAAGTGTGAGAGGTCTTATTGGACGACACTGTAGTTGTCAAGGGTGTCATAGGAGTGTAGTTATTGTTACACAGTAGGATCTTAGTGGGAGGTCGCGCCACCAGAGTAGGATCCGAGTAGACTTCTTTAGAGGAAGTGAGTAATTCATCTGTAGTTAGACAGGTGATGGAATTTCTTGCCAGAGTGGGGACGGTACAACCCCAGGAAGAATTCATGGTAGTCACTAGAGAGGTTGAGCAGAGGCTCCCGTTTGCAGAGGTGACAGCAGGGCCGAGTTCGAGCCTGAAGGTGAGAGCGCAGCAAGTCAGTGCTGGCTCCAGTGCAGATTGCAAGGAGGCAATCTCACACAGGGAAGGGAAGCCAAACCCACCCTAGTGCACTTAACCCGGCGACAAGGTATGAAGGTAAAGATGCCTAGCTTGGCAGTTCTGAGAAAGACGATTCGATGGATGCATACATCGATCGCCTTTTGAAGAAAGGCTGCCAATGCAAGATGGCAAGGGTCATTTTGGGCTGGTGATTTTCCATGGTTCAGATCCCCAGCAGCATAATGATTTTGTTCTTTAAGGATTGCCTTGGTAAAGGGTTATAGTAGATCTGCAGAGGGAATGCTGATCACATTCCAAGTTAGGTCCAGGGGAGAACTAGACAAGAGGGTTCGACAGATGTCAAAAGTTGTGCTTGAGTCCTTGTTAGAGTAGGGGGACCTAGGAGAAGCAAGGGAGGGACCCCAGGCTCAGTAGGGGAGCATAGGTACTTGTAGAAGAGGGTTTTCTCCCAGATAGTTCAGTCGGTAGAGCAAGACCGGCTGGTGTTGGGCAGTTGGACAGTGAGAGTGATCCTGTCAACTTGTTGCTAGGTCAGGTGGAGGACTGACAGTAAGTCTTTTGTAGGCTGAGGGGAGTGTAGAAGTGCTTCACCGGTAAGGCCACACCAGTGTGTTGCTCATGTGTCCAGTATGACACAGACCGAGGATGGAAATGGGAGGTCCAGTGATGGAAATGGTTGCGAGGTGTTGAACCGGCCAGGACCAGAGCTGGAGCCGAACATGTTGCCACTCCAAGGTCGGGCAGCACCACCAGGGTGATCCGGTGGTAGTGCACAGAGACCCTCAGGCCAGGATGGATAAGAAACAGAGTTTCACACTCCACACTTGTTTAGCTAGTACACCTGTTGGGCAGGTGTGTGCAGAAAAACTAGCTGGTGTTTTGAATGTATTTTCCTTGCAGGAAAATATATTCTTTAGTGGGAGGTTGTGTGAGGGATCTAGATCCCTCAGCTAGTTTTCCTAGTTTCTAGAGCAGGCTAGACACTCTAGAAATTGAAGCTTTCAAAAAAATAACATATGCTTGTTGGGTGTTGAATGAAAGCTTATGTCAAGAACTATCACTTGAGAGTAGTTAGAAGTCTGTGATTGCTCTGTAGAGAGAATTACAGAGATTTTCCTGTTTCTGTGAAATAGGATGTGAGTTGAGAGTGAGTGTGAGAGGATACTTGACTAAAACCGTTAGAGGTGGGGGGGAGAGTGGGGTGAGCGCTGCCTCTTCCCCCCCCACATGGGAGACATCACGCCACTCCTTAGGCCTCCTCCTCCTTGTGACGTCACAAGACGCCGAGGGTGACGGAGAGAGGTGATTGGTTTGGGGCACGTGTGGTCCAAGCCTAGTTTTGGCGCGAAGAATTCTGATTGGGGGCGGCACGAGGGGCCTGTGCCGGCTCCAAGCTGATTGGTTTAGGCAGTGTAGGGAGTAGGTATGGGTATCTGGTACCCTTAGCCCGCGAAATCTTCAGTTTGAATTGGGCGGCCAGGGAAGGAAGAGGTGTTTGGGTGGGGCGGCACGCTTGCCGCCTCCACCCCCTGTTAATCGCTTCTGTCGTCCAAATTACTCGATTGGTGGCACTCCTGCCATCAGGGGTTGTCTCAAGGCCTAATTAAGTGAATTGGGGCCAGGGATTTACGGTAGAAACAGTAAAAAGCTAAGGGACAGTTGACTGTGTGAACGCATGAGGCAGGCTGGCAGAAGCCTCGTGGAGTATCAGATTGATCCCTCATCCCTCGGGTCTGAGCATCCTGTCTAGTGGCAATGGACAATTGATGTTGGCCAGTGTACGCGTATGTGTGATTGCAGGCCCATGTTGGACTCTGCATTCCGCCAGGCTGCGTCAGTAGGGGGACGCCGCCTGGGGACGCCACCAACCATGGTCACCCCAGTGTAGAACAAAGGCATGGTTCTAGAGTGATGGGGTGGAGATTCCCCAGCCGCATGGGTACTCCTGTGGGCGGCAGCCTGCCAGCCCGCGGCCACCCGTGGCCACCCGCGCCTGCCCGCGCGCCGGCCACCCCAGGCCACCCACCCGCCTGCCCGCGAGGCGGCCACCCAGGCCACCCGCGAGCCGGCCACCCCAGGCCACCCAACCCCCCTCTCTCAGCTCGGGAGGGGCGCTGTGGCCACCTGCCTTGGCCACATGCCTTGGCCACTTTCCCGGGACAGCCTAGGGCCACATCTTGTCGACGCATGAGGAGCAAGCCAGCTAAGTGTGTCAGCTAAAAGCTAAGTGTGGTAGTCAGTTTTGGGAATGAGAAAAAAATAAGGCAGTAGAAATGAGTAGAAATGAGTACTATTACAGTGTGATGAGTACCGGTGGATGTTCCCGGTAAGAGTTATCTCAGAGCCTCGCCAGGCTAGAAAAAAAAACAGCTGGGGGGCAGCTGTCAGTGGAATCCAGATGTCGGGTAGGGGCGGTACCTGGAGATAGAGATTATACACGGGACCACGCTGTATGGTAGTATGTTGGTAGACTGACTAGAGGATGTGACCAGTCAGTGTAGAGATTTACCATATAAGTGATCCAGCCTGTCTATTCTATATAATCGTTCAGGCTGGATTAATGCCATAGAGTACAGTAAAATTATAATCATTAGAGGTAGTCAGGAGTGTCAGTGAGGACCCCTGAAGTCTGTGTAATTAGTACATATTACTTGGTGATATAATTTTCAGAGAGTAGGTGAAGGCCATTTCTATGTGTTCATTTGCATGTCTATGTACTGTGATTGTGTGGTAGTCAGTAGAGGTGATTGCTGACCGAGTGCCTAATGATGTCATTAGCATGTGGGGTATGCTGACGGCATCATTATGTTGCAGGTTTGTGCAGTGTTATCAGTATACAATATTATTGCCCCAGGAACTGTGTTGAGGGTAAGGGACCTCTAGGATTATTCAGGGGAATTTTCAGTACTTAATGAGAGCAGGCAATTGATGGGTTAATTGCCTGGCTGAAGTATGTGTGTGTTCACAGTATTCCTTTGCAATCGGGTGCAAGTAAAAGAAGAGGAGGGGCAGTAATATTAGTATACTTGTGTGTGTGTTGCACAACCGTGTGTTTTATTGTGTGGGCACAGTAATTAGCGAGTTGCAGTAGCTGCAACTATATGTGGGCAGTGCTGATATGATGTTGCATGCCATTATAGTGTGACCTATGTAACGCTGGGGTTACTTTGTTCTTTAAGTTATGTTGAGGACTTAAGGATTCAGTGAGTTAATTAAGGGGTAATTAACTGGATAAGGGGTGCACACTTAGTATTGGGGAGTGAGTGGGGGCTGTTAAGGGAACAGTGTTGAGCTATAATGAGATACGTCTCGGGAGCAATTAATTGTCCATGTGACAGTTAATTGACCACTCTAGCTAATTATGTAATTAGCCTTCTCATCATGAATTCACGTAGTGGGAGAGGTTCTGTCAGTCTGTCAGTATTTGTGTTAACGTAATATGCTCGAGACTAATTACCTTTCAGGGGTATAGCATTAGTGGCTCATGTTAATTAGTGGAGTAATTGGCATTGGAGAGCTCCGGTGACTCGGTAAAGCGAGGTCATGGAGCTAGCATAAATCGTTGTATTAATCATATCCTGTCTGAGGACAGTGGATTATTGGCACATCTTGTTAATTAGGGTAATTAACTCCTTTCCCGTGAATTCACAGTGTTTGATGAGACCTGCTTAGGCAGTGCGGAGTGAGACGTATTTATGGATGGTTAATTATCGGTCCTGGTGACAGTTAATTAATGGCTCAGTAATTAGTGGGTTAATTAGGGTAATTAACACTCACTAGTAATTTTTTGACACAGACTGTGGAGAAGCTACCAAGTTAGGGTAGGCTTAGTTAACGTAACTCAATGGGGATGTAATTAGTGGTCCGTTTGACCTTAATTGAGAATTACTCACTGAATACTTGCAAGGAGTCAAGTGTGTTGTAATATGTTGAGTTATTGTTAACAAGAGAGAGACAAGTGTTAAAGATTAACGTAGAGTATCATCATGTTGTTGTCTAGTGGGAGACAATTGTTTGTGATTACCGTGGTACTTTGTTGCTGACTGCTGCGATCAGTCAATTAACGTAATTAATCACTTCAGGCAATTTCTTTTGGTTGTCGTCTGGTGACGAGAGTAGAGTCATACTAGGGATCTGTGGAGCTGTGTCCCAGAATTCCCGCCTTGCCTGTCGGTGTATCGGGTTACAACAGGGCAACTTCTTAGTGGGAGTTGCAAAGAGTGTTCACACGGGGTTGTGATAGGGGGGAGTCACTGTTAGACTTCCGCCTAGTTACGTGGGTCTCTCCTGGGGGGCGGGAGGACTCCTAAGCTTGTGATTATAGTAGCTGTCAGGGAAACCGTGACACTATTGATTGCCTGCTTGTGTCTTTGTTTCAGTGGATCCTTCATTTGTTCAGTTAGTTCATGTTATCAGCCCGAAGTGTCAGCAAGATGGAGCCTGCTGTCACTTCTCGAGGGGTTGTTGAATAGCTGTGTTGCAAATGCCACTTGATGTACAATAACGTAACCATTCGCTGTGGTGTAACTTAGTCTGTGATATTTTTCTTTGATTTGCAATATTGCGTCATCAGTGGGCACACCTGTGTTCAGGTTAGTTCAGTATGCAGCCTCACAGCAAGGGTTGCTAGTTAGCTGTTTGTTATCGTGCCACTGGATGGACATTAACGTAACGTAAACTCGGTAATGTAGTAGTTAGTCTCTTGTTATTAATAAATTGTTATGTTATAGAAAACAGTCTTTGATGTCAACCCTTCAACCATATTATTCCACTATATTTCTGCATAATATCATTAAATGTTGATGTGATCTTGATAAGGCGGCTGTTCTTGGGAATTCGAATTCCAATTCATAGCGCCACTTCAAATATAAATATTTGATTGTGAGAACCCGTCGGTTACCCTTTATTAGTTTTATCGTCCTGTTTAACTAGAAGGAGCCAGCGGCCAATTGTGGACAGGTTTTCACCCTTGGTGGTGGAGGCCTGGCGGTTTGCTCCCGCTTTTCCTTTTTCTACTGGACTCATGCTTAACTGCCGTGAGCAGACTTTAAACTTGTAGTCCACCTCTTAAGGGAGGTAGGCGTAGAGAAAAATCTCACAACAGTAGACCGTCACATGAGTCACACAGTTGACCGTCACATGGGTCACACAGTAGACCGTCACATGGGTCACACACAGTTGACCGTCACATGGGTCACACAGTAGACCGTCACATGGGTCACACACAGTAGACCGTCACATGGGTCACACACAGTAGACCGTCACATGAGTCACACAGTAGACCGTCACATGGGTCACACACAGTAGACCGTCACATGGGTCACACACAGTAGACCGTCACATGGGTCACACACAGTAGACCGTCACATGGGTCACACACAGCAGACCGTCACATGGGTCACACACAGTAGACCGTCACATGGGTCACACACAGTAGACCGTCACATGGGTCACACACAGTAGACCGTCACATGGGTCACACACAGTAGACCGTCACATGAGTCACACAGTAGACCGTCACGTGGGTCACACACAGTAGACCGTCACACGGGTCACACAAAGTAGACCGTCACATGAGTCACACAGTAGACCGTCACATGGGTCACACACAGTTGACCGTCACATGGGTCACACACAGTTGACCGTCACACGGGTCACACAGTAGACCGTCACATGGGTCACACACAGTTGACCGTCACATGGGTCACACACAGTTGACCGTCACATGGGTCACACACAGTAGACCGTCACGTGGGTCACACACAGTAGACCGTCACATGGGTCACACACAGTAGACCGTCACGTGGGTCACACACAGTAGACCGTCACATGGGTCACACACAGTAGACCGTCACATGGGTCACACACAGTTGACCGTCACGTGGGTCACACACAGTAGACCGTCACATGGGTCACACACAGTAGACCGTCACATGTGTCACACACAGTAGACCGTCACATGGGTCACACACAGTAGACCGTCACATGGGTCACATACAGTTGACCGTCACATGGGTCACACACAGTTGACCGTCACATGGGTCACACACAGTAGACCGTCACGTGGGTCACACACAGTAGACCGTCACATGGGTCACACACAGTAGACCGTCACATGGGTCACACACAGTAGACCGTCACATGGGTCACACACAGTTGACCGTCACATGGGTCACACACAGTAGACCGTCACGTGGGTCACACACAGTAGACCGTCACAGGGGTCACACACAGTTGACCGTCACATGGGTCACACACAGTTGACCGTCACATGGGTCACACACAGTAGACCGTCACAGGGGTCACACACAGTAGACCGTCACATGGGTCACACACAGTAGACCGTCACATGGGTCACACACAGTAGACCGTCACGTGGGTCACACACAGTAGACCGTCACAGGGGTCACACACAGTTGACCGTCACATGGGTCACACACAGTTGACCGTCACAGGGGTCACACACAGTAGACCGTCACGTGGGTCACACACAGTAGACCGTCACATGGGTCACACACAGTAGACCGTCACATGGGTCACACACAGTTGACCGTCACATGGGTCACACACAGTTGACCGTCACATGGGTCACACACAGTAGACCGTCACATGGGTCACACACAGTTGACCGTCACATGGGTCACACACAGTTGACCGTCACATGGGTCACACACAGTAGACCGTCACAGGGGTCACACATAGTGACCAAAGCGAGGTGTTATACTGCCTGCTTGTGTGAATTCATTGACATGAATTCGTTCAAATTATAAATAAAATCGTAAAGAAATTGCATGGAGCATTTGTATGGAAATACCATACATTACAATGTTATAAAAAGATATGTTTTGTACCGACGAATATTGGTAGAACTTGGCTATAATTTGTGTTGACATATGTTCAGTAATTCGACATGATAAAAGCCGCATAACGAAGAAATATTGTACACCTTACAACAAATTAGAAGACTTACGGTTACAGAAGCTGATGTGCATTACAATAATATACATATGTTGACCAATCCACACAAGAAAATGTAGGGATGAAGACGTTTCGGTCCGTCCTGGACCATTCTCAATTGATTGTACTTGACAATCTGCTTGAGAATGGTCCAGGACGGACCGAAACGTCGCCGTCCCTTCATTTTCTAGTGTGTGGATTGGTCAACATATTTCAGCCACGTTATTGGGACTCATCGCCTGTATATCAATAATATATATAGTATGCGACAGGTTTAGCAAGCGCACCACTGGGATTATATAGGAAGCAATGACTTATGAGACAATATTACTAATAAAGGCATCAACTCACTTGAAGAACTCGATCCTGGAGCCTTGGTCAGCAAGAGCCCAAACATTACCGACACCACCGAGGTCAACACAGGTGATGGTGACCACCAGCAACACCCCACCGAACATGAGCAGAGTCTGCATCACATCTGTGTACACCACGGCCTTCACTCCCCCCTGTGGATAATGTGAGAACATGTACACTGTCACCATCACACATGTGTACTCCTTGGCCTTCACATCACCATGAAGAGTTGTTATAATTCAAAATTTGTCTTCCCATTTGTTAGCAGACTAGCTGTTCCACCTGCCAGAGGTTAAGGACAGCAGACTAGCTGTTCCACCTGCCAGAGTTTAAGGACAGCAGACTAGCTGTTCCACCTGCCAGAGTTTAAGGACAGCAGACTAGCTGTTCCACCTGCCAGAGGTTAAGGAGAGCAGACTAGCTGTTCACCTGCCAGAGGTTAAGGACAGCAGACTAGCTGTTCCACCTGCCAGAGTTTAAGGACAGCAGACTAGCTGTTCCACCTGCCAGAGGTTAAGGAGAGCAGACTAGCTGTTCCACCTGCCAGAGTTTAAGGACAGCAGACTAGCTGTTCCACCTGCCAGAGGTTAAGGACAGCAGACTAGCTGTTCCACCTGCCAGAGGTTAAGGACAGCAGACTAGCTGTTCCACCTGCCAGAGTTTAAGGACAGCAGACTAGCTGTTCCACCTGCCAGAGGTTAAGGACAGCAGACTAGCTGTTCCACCTGCCAGAGTTTAAGCGATCATTTTCATATTTTCTTTTCACTATTTATCCTGCATTGTCCTCTTTCCCGGTGGTGTTTGAACGGATCTGACGGGAAGCGCTATAAGTTTTGTGGAAGGAAGCGTGAGTTGTGGACCGTATGGTTATAAGTCCTGCTAAACTTGAGAGTTGGAGACTGTTTCCACTCTCACTCTTAACTCCTTTTCCCTCGCATCTGAGAGACGGTTCTCAAGACTGTGGGTAAATTCATCGTCCTTCATCTACATGCTTCAGTATTGGCTAAGTCGTTGCCAGACGTGAATGTGCTCGAATCCCACTTCTTGTGGGATTCGGTGCATTCGGATTGGGTGCAATAATCCACTTCTTACCCACTTGCACGGAATCTCACCTTCCTCCTGCCTTCCGTTCGTGATCACATGCTTTGAAGTTGATCACAATTCCGGTACTCCTATAATGACCTCTTTACAAGCTGTGACCTCCAGTCTGCTCTCCAGCACTGGCCGGTGGTGGGCTCTGTACTGTTCTCACTATGAGATGCTCCACACCTCCTTCTCATAACTTACAGAATATATAAAGTATTTATGCATGACTGGTAGTCGGAGAGACCTTGACGGATGCCTGGCCTGAGGCGATTGTTCACATTAGGGAAGTGTGTGAAGGTAAGCACATTAATTGAGAACTTTTAGTATAAACTCAAGAGATAAATATATTATTGATATAATTTTTATTCAGTGTGCATTTATCTGTTATTTAGTGCTAAAATAATTAAGAAATAGGTATTGCAGTATCAAATTGGGATCCATAGTTACAATTGTTATATAAAAGGTGCAGACGGAGCCCATGATGCCCATTGAGACTGTGGTGGAAAGGTTGGTGACGGTGGACAGAGCCAAGGACGGAGTGTACAGACAGATGCCCAAATAGAAGAACATCATGAGCAGCTGGCAACCCGTCACCAGCATCCTCAGTGCACGTGACTTGTAGCGCTTCTCTATGTACTGACAAGAGAAAAATTTAAGAATTATATCATTTAATATAATTGACAAACATAATATATTGTCAGAGCATTTTGACGGTCGTGAGCACAATATGGACACTATACTCGCTATGATCTAGGAACGTAGTAACGTATGGAGTAATATTGAGGTGAGTAAGAGTTGAGTGGGACTACTCATGGACTCAGAACTGATTACAATAATAAGGTTATCACTGGAGTGTGAGTACAATAATAAGGCTATCACTGGAGTGTGAGTACAATAATAAGGTTATCACTGGAGTGTGAGTGCAGTAATAAGGTTATCACTGGAGTGTGAGTGCAGTAATAAGGTTATCACTGGAGTGTGAGTGCAGTAATAAGGTTATCACTGGAGTGTGAGTGCAGTAATAAGGTTATCACTGGAGTGTGAGTGTAGTAATAAGGTTATCACTGGAGTGTGAGTGTAGTAATAAGGTTATCACTGGAGTGTGAGTGCAGTAATAAGGTTATCACTGGAGTGTGAGTGTAGTAATAAGGTTATCACTGGAGTGTGAGTGCAGTAATAAGGTTATCACTGGAGTGTGAGTGTAGTAATAAGGTTATCACTGGAGTGTGAGTGCAGTAATAAGGTTATCACTGGAGTGTGAGTGTAGTAATAAGGTTATCACTGGAGTGTGAGTGCAGTAATAAGGTTATCACTGGAGTGTGAGTGTAGTAATAAGGTTATCACTGGAGTGTGAGTACAATAACTGGAGATCCCACACTGGAGTGTGGGATCAATACGTCTCCTCACCGAAGCAAACTTGGCGTTAGGGTTAACCTAAGTCAATATAGTTTGGTAAAAAGATTTGTGACAATTTCTGATATTCATTTGAATTTAGCTTGTTCATATTATTGTTATATATGTCAGGAAAAAATTTACCAAAACTAAAAAAATATATTGATCTAAAAACCGACATATGTACGAAATAATATAAAGCCAATGTTTGCAGTTACAAAGCCAATGTTTGCAGTTACAAAGTTCAGGACTGTTGGCCTTTATTAATATCAGCTTTACTTCTGGCCAACTTATGTTTATTTCAACACAGCAAAGCATATATGGGTAGGATAAAGTTAGGTAACTTGTGAGGCAAGTTGCTGGGACGATGTCGTTCATTGACATTGGGTGTTGTTCCTTCACTCTGACCTATTACAGTATATTAATGTAATTTACTACAAGTGAAGCATCAAGTTTGGCCAACAACGGGAGCTTAGATGTGACGGAACTTTCGTCCTAAACCCTCATTATAGCAGAAGATATATGTATATTAATCAAACTTCACAAAAAGACACGCATTGTCAAACTCGCTACACACACACAAACACACACACACACACACACACCCACACACACACACACACACACACACAAACAAGAAACAACAAGAAACTTTCTAAGTCAACACGTCAAGGGACCGACAAGAACGAGAGGAGGGGATGAACCAGCCTTGCTTGATCTGATATTTACCCTAAATGAGTCGGATATAAGGGAAGTTAAGTTGGAAGCCCCCTTGGGAATGAGTGATCATAGTGTATTGAGCTTTGAGTACCTGGTTGAGCTAGGAATTACTCGGAAAGAAGTCTGTACAAGACATGATGGACTATGTCACCCAAAAATGTCAGGAGGCTGTAAGCAGGTTTGTCCCAGCCCAACAGGAAAAAACAGAGAAGCAAAGGAAGAATCCGTGGTTTAATAGGGAATGTATGAAAGCAAAGGAGCTGAACAAAAGGGCATGGAGGAACTTCCGTAATAACAGAACACCAGAAAGTAGAGAGAGATACCAGAGAACCAGGAACGAGTATGTTAGTGTGAGAAGAGCAGCTGAGAAATTATGAAAATGATATAGCTAATAAAGCCAAGACCGAACCAAAGCTACTACACAGTCACATCAGGAGGAAGACAACAGTGAAGGAACAGGTGATGAAACTTAGGGTGGGCGAGGACAGGTACACTGAGAATGACAAAGAGGTGTGTGAAGAACTCAACAAAAGGTTCCAGGAGGTCTTTACAATAGAACAGGGAGAAGTCGCGGTGCTAGGAGAGGTGGCAGCAAACCAGGTGACCTTGGAAAGTTTCGAAATTACAAGAGATGAGGTCAAGAAGCACCTATTGGAGCTGGATGTGAGAAAAGCTGTTGGGCCGGATGGAATCTCACCATGGGTATTGAAAGAGTGTGCAGGAGTACTTTGTTTGCCACTCTCCATAGTGTATAGTAGGTCACTGGAAACGGGAGACCTACCAGAAGTATGGAAGACTGCTAATGTAGTACCAATATTTAAAAAGGGTGACAGACAAGAGGCACTGAACTACAGGCCAGTGTCCTTAACTTGTATACCATGCAAGGTGGAGGAGAAGATTGTGAGAAAAAACTTAGTAACACATCTGGAGAGAAGAGACTTCGTGACAACCCATCAACATGGGTTCAGGGAGGGTAAATCTTGCCTTACAGTCTTGATAGAATTCTATGATCAGGTGACAAAGATTAAGCAAGAAAGAGAAGGATGGGCGGACTGCATTTTTTTGGACTGTCGGAAAGCCTTTGACACAGTACCCCATAAAAGGTTGATGCATAAGCTGGAGAAACAGGCAGGAGTAACTGGTAGGGCGCTCCAGTGGATAAGGGAGTACCTAAGCAATAGGAAGCAGAGTTATAGTGAGGGGTGAGACCTCAGAATGGCGGGAAGTCACCAGTGGAGTCTCACAGGGCTCTGTGCTTGGACCTATCCTGTTTCTGATATACGTAAATGATCTCCCAGAGGGTATAGACTCATTCCTCTCAATGTTTGCTGACGACGCCAAAATTATGAGAAGGATTAAGACAGAGGAGGACAGCTTGAGGCTGCTTCAAGAAGACCTGGACAAGCTGCAGGAATGGTCGAACAAATGGATGTTAGAGTTTAACCCAAGCAAATGTAATGTAATGAAGATAGGAGTAGGAAGCAGGAGACCAGATACAAGGTATCACTTGGGAGATGAAATACTTCAAGAGTCAGAGAGAGAGAAAGACCTGGGGGTTGATATCACGCCAGACCTGTCCCCTGAAGCTCATATCAAGAGGATAACATCAGCAGCATATGCCAGGTTGGCTAACATAAGAACGGCCTTTAGAAACTTGTGTAAGGAATCTTTCAGAACATTATATACTACATATGTCAGACCAATCCTGGAGTATGCGGCTCCAGCATGGAGCCCATATCTAGTCAAGCATAAGACTAAACTGGAAAAGGTTCAAAGGTTTGCCACCAGACTAGTACCCGAGCTGAGAGGTATGAGCTACGAGGAGAGACTACGGGAATTGAACCTCACTTCGTTGGAAGACAGAAGAGTTAGGGGGGACATGATCACCACATTCAAGATTCTCAAGGGAATCGACAGGGTTGATAAAGATAGGCTATTTAACACAAGGGGCACACGCACTAGGGGACACAGGTGGAAACTGAGTGCCCAAATGAGCCACAAAGATATTAGAATGAACTTTTTTAGTGTCAGAGTGGTTGACAAATGGAATGCATTAGGAAGCAATGTGGTGGAGGCTGACTCCATACACAGTTTTAAGTGTAGATATGATAGAGCCCAATAGGCTCAGGAACCTGTACACCTGTTGATTGACGGTTGAGAGGCGGGACCAAAGAGCCAGAGCTCAACCCCCGCAAGCACAACTAGGTGAGTACAACTAGGTGAGTACACACACACACACACACACACTGGTGAGTACACACACACACACACACACACACACACACACACACACACACACACACACACACACACACACACACACACACACACACACACACACACACACACACACACACATTCTTAAATATTTATATATTAAATTCCATTGACACTGGAGACAATTCAAATTAGGAATTGAATATACAATAAAGACCCATTTTGCAATTGACACTGTATATAATATTTGATGTAATTACTATAAGAAACAGACTTGAAAGTAAGTATGTCATAACCAATTCCCAGACCCGCAAACTTTTGCCTAGTATGCAAGGCGGATTTGCCTAACAGGCAAAGAGAGAGAGAGATTTTATTTTCAAATATTTTATCCAAATTGGTTTATTACAATTATTATTACTATAATTTTAACTTAACAACATGAAATCATTCTGACTTAGTTGTCAGAAATTAAAAAAAAAACTAGTCAAATTTCTATGTTAGTTTTACTTAAAACAAATAATATCATATAATATAATGAAAACTTTTATCATTCCATTAGAACAAAATTAGAAATATATCTAGGAGCACAAGAGGATTGCCTAGTTTTGCAACATAAATACTAATAGAGAATTAATGTTGTAAAACACGTTAGGAAGGCTTTTATATACCTCCCATATATAAGACTTGAAAACTTGAGAGAGCTTTGCCAAAGTTTCAGTATAAAGTAAGACAAATGAATGTTTATAACTTTGATTAAGTTTCAGTGTTATAATAAAAGTATTTCTTGCTTGATACAGAGCTATATCAATAAAGGCCTTAGGATAATACTACTTTGTAGCAATATCATAAAACTTGGACATTTCGTCATCAATAAATTCAGGACTGCACTCACGCAGAGCTCTAAGAAACATTGAAGAAAACTCTAAATACTTAACCTTAGTGTGATGATTTATGAAATAACGAGCCTAGGAGCAAACGTTAGTGACCTTTCAAATACTAGAGGGGCTGGTCCCAAACCTGCACACAGAAATAACATCACATGAGACCAGAAGACATTGCAGGATGTGCAGAATACCCCCGTTGAAAAGCAGAGGTGCAACTGGTACTCTGAGAGAGAACTCTATCAACATCAGAGGCCCGAGACTGTTCAACACGCTTCCACTACACATAAGGGGCATAACTGGCCGACCCCTCACAGTGTTCAAGAGAGAACTGGATAAGCACCTCCAAAGGATACCTGATCAACCAGGCTGTGACTCATACGTCAGGCTGCGAGCAGCCGCGTCTAACAGCCTGGTTGATCAGTCCAGCAACCAGGAGGCCTGGTCGACGACCGGGCCGCGGGGACACTAAGCCCCGGAAGCACCTCAAGGTAACCTCAAGGTAAAGTAACCTTCCTGAAAAAAATCCATTTTGGGGTACTCTCTGTTCTGTGGATCTTCAAATCCAAAAAGGGTGAGGCTACATTTTTTCTTCCTCAATAGTTTATCTGATGGAAGGAAGCAAGCCCGAAGTCTACCAAGAAGTTTGGATTAGTTGGATCCAGATTTTCAGGCCAAAGGCACAATATACTACAGGTTTGCTGATGGCATAGTTAACAAACATAATTATAAATGTTATGAGCAGCACAACAAATAAACATAAAACCAAATGTATAAAGTACTTTACTTGGCTGAGAGAAACAATTTTGAGGTTGTAGAATATTGGCAGAATGACTTGATGTACAAACACGCATCCCGGGATGATCCCTAGTAAACATGTGCACAGCTGAGTCCCAAATAAATATAGTTCTGTAGCATTACCTGAGGACAATAATGAAAAATTAATCTGATTATATAAATATTATTAAATATATAATATGTAATATATATATATATATATATATATATATATATATATATATATATATATATATATATATATATATATATATATATATATATATATATATATATAACTGAAAACTCACACCCCAGAAGTGCCTCGAACCCATACTGCCAGGAGCAACGCAACTGGTATGTACAGGACACCTTAATCCACTCGACCATGCGTTGCTCCTGGCAGTATGGTTTCGAGTCACTTCTGGGGTGTGAGTTTTCAGTTGCATATTGTCCTGGGGACCATTCAGGCTTGTTCGCATTTGTGTTCCTCACGTGTGCCCCAAAGAATGAGGTGATTTGATAAAATACTATGCTCAAGATTACTATCCGAGTGTCGGTGGGGGGTGGTTCAAATAGTTTCGGCTATCGCCTCCTTATGTCCAGTCGTGATGGTCGAGTGGATTAAGGTGTCCTGTATATACCAGTTGCGTTGCTCCTGGCATTATGGGTTCGAGGCACTTCTGGGGTGTGAGTTTTCAGTTATATATATATATATATATATATATATATATATATATATATATATATATATATATATATATATATATGTCGTACCTAGTAGCCAGAACGCACTTCTCAGCCTACTATGCAAGGCCCAATTTGCCTAATAAGCCAAGTTTTTATGAATTGTTTTTCGACTACCTAACCTACCTAACCTAACCTAACCTAACTTTTTCGGCTACCTAACCTAACCTAACCTATAAAGATAGGTTAGGTTAGGTTAGGTAGGGTTGGTTAGGTTCGGTCATATTTATACGTTAATTTTAACTCCAATAAAAAAAAATTGACCTCATACATAATGAAATGGGTAGCTTTATCATTTCATAAGAAAAAAATTAGAGAAAATATATTAATTCATGAAAACTTGGCTTATTAGGCAAATCGGCCCTTGCATAGTAGGCTGAGAAATGCGTTCTGGCTACTAGGTACGACATATATATATATATATATATATATATATATATATATGTCGTACCTAATAGCCAGAACGCACTTCTCAGCCTACTATTCAAGGCCCGATTTGCCTAATAAGCCAAGTTTTCATGAATTAATGTTTTTTCGTCTACCTAACCTACCTAACCTAACCTAACCTAGCTTTTTTCGGCTACCTAACCTAACCTTACCTATAAATATAGGTTAGGTTAGGTTAGGTAGGGTTGGTTAGGTTCGGTCATATATCTACGTTAATTTTAATTCCAATAAAAAAAAATTGACCTCATACATAGAGAAAAGGGTTGCTTTATCATTTCATAAGAAAAAAATTAGAGTAAATATATTAATTCAGGAAAACTTGGCTTATTAGGCAAATCGGGCCTTGAATAGTAGGCTGAGAAGTGAGTTCTGGCTACTAGGTACGACATATATATATATATATATATATATATAAATATATATATATATATATATATATATATATATATATATATATATATGTCGTACCTAGTAGCCAGAACGCACTTCTCAGCCTACTATGCAAGGCCCGATTTGCCTAATAAGCCAAGTTTTCATGAATTAATTGTTTTTCGACTACCTAACCTACCTAACCTAACCTAACCTAACTTTTTCGGCTACCTAACCTAACCTAACCTATAAAGATAAGTTAGGTTAGGTTAGGTAGGGTTGGTTAGGTTCGGTCATATATCTACGTTAATTTTAACTCCAATAAAAAAAAATTGACCTCATACATAATGAAATGGGCAGCTTTATCACTCCATAAGAAAAAAAAATAGAAAAAATATATTAATTCATGAAAACTTGGCTTATTAGGCAAATCGAGCCTTGCATAGTAGGCTGAGAAGTGCGTTCTGGCTACTAGGTACGACATATATATATATATATATATATATATATATGTCGTACCTAGTAGCCAGAACTCACTTCTCAGCCTACTATTCAACGCCCGATTTGCCTAATAAGCCAAGTTTTCCTGAATTAATATATTTACTATAATTTTTTTCTTATGAAATGATAAAGCAACCCTTTTCTCTATGTATGAGGTCAATTTTTTTTTATTGGAGTTAAAATTAACGTAGATATATGACCGAACCTAACCAACCCTACCTAACCTAACCTAACCTATATTTATAGGTAAGGTTAGGTTAGGTAGCCAAAAAAAGCTAGGTTAGGTTAGGTTAGGTAGGTTAGGTAGACGAAAAAACATTAATTCATGAAAACTTGGCTTATTAGGCAAATCGGGCCTTGAATTGTAGGCTGAGAAGTGCGTTCTGGCTATTAGGTACGACATATATATATATATATATATATATATATATATATATATATATATATATATATATATATATATATATATATATATATATATATATATATATATATATATATGTCGTACCTAGTAGCCAGAACGCACTTCTCTGCCTACTATTCAAGGCCCGATTTGCCTAATAAGCCAAGTTTTCATGAATTAATGTTTTTTCGTCTACCTAACCTACCTAACCTAACCTAACCTAGCTTTTTTTGGCTACCTAACCTAACCTTACCTATAAATATAGGTTAGGTTAGGTTAGGTAGGGTTGGTTAGGTTCGGTCATATATCTAGGTTAATTTTAACTCCAATAAAAAAAAATTGACCTCATACATAGAGAAAAGGGCTGTTTTATCATTTCATAAGAAAAAAATTATAGTAAATATATTAATTCAGGAAAACTTGGCTTATTAGGCAAATCGGGCCTTGAATAGTAGGCTGAGAAGTGAGTTCTGGCTACTAGGTACGACATATATATATATATATATATAGGGGGGTACCACCTCTGGTGCAATTATAGGGACCCACAGCCTCAGAGAAGGGAACACAGAGCATTCAGGGAAAAACTTGCCATTTAACTCTGAATACTTAAGAGTGTTCGCTTCTCCTACCACCTCCCTTTTTTATGGTGTACACTTTATTATGTAAGGTTATACAGTTAAATATCTGATGTTATACAAAAAATTAACATTAAGAGGATTCAAAAAAAGTTCGCTTCCTAGAAGCTGTAGATTTCCTCGAACTCCTCCGACGCCGGGCAGGAACCGAGGATGCAGCGAGCATTCCCCCTCTGGATCGCAACACTGAGGCGCTGAAAAAGAAAACTTGCTGCTCTAGGGTCTCTTGTGGTGTCAATGAGCTTGGAACCAAGATTCTTAAGAAACCTTCTTGCACTCTCTCCCCATGGGCCTAGGGTCTCAGACCCTATTGGAACGAAGTTGTACCGATGATCTAATTGCCTGTACTTGGCTGACTTGTCTCTTTCTCTGTGTGTCGCCGCGGCTCCTGCTGTGCCGGCAGAGAGGTTGATGTATGTGGTTGCCAGGGTGGATACACAAGTATAGTCCCATGCCAACTGTCTGCCACCCTTCCACGGTCGCAGTGTGATTCCGTCTGGTCGGCCGGCCAAGCTAACAGAGTCACGGTTTAGTAGGTTGCGGGGCTCTCTCTCCGCTGGACACTGAGCAGAGGCAAGGCTTCTTTTAATGATGTCATTGACTTCGTCGTGTCTAGTGTGCCAACCACCAGATTTTCCACAGTGCAGGCCATGCAATCCATATTCGTCAGCATCTGCCTCGCCGCAAATACACCTGTGAACAGTGTGGATAGGGGCATAGATTACCTAAGTGAGTGTGTGTATATATATATATATATATATATATATATATATATATATATATATGTCGTACCTAGTAGCCAGAACTCACTTCTCAGCCTACTATTCAAGGCCCTATTTGCCTAATAAGCCAAGTTTTCCTGAATTAATATATTTACTATAATTTTTTTCTTATGAAATGATAAAGCAACCCTTTTCTCTATGTATGAGGTCAATTTTTTTTTATTGGAGTTAAAATTAACGTAGATATATGACCGAACCTAACCAACCCTACCTAACCTAACCTAACCTATATTTATAGGTAAGGTTAGGTTAGGTAGCCAAAAAAAGCTAGGTTAGGTTAGGTTAGGTAGGTTAGGTAGACGAAAAAACATTAATTCATGAAAACTTGGCTTATTAGGCAAATCGGGCCTTGAATAGTAGGCTGAGAAGTGCGTTCTGGCTATTAGGTACGACATATATATATATATATATATATATATATATATATATATATATATATATATATATATATATATATATATATATATATATATATGTGTGTGTATATCACGAAAATAAACACGTGATTAAGAATGTGACAATGTCAGACCACGGAGGAAAAATGAAACAGGAAATTTCCTTAAGTACTTTCGTATATTAAATACATCTTCAGAAGGTCCCGTTGTTGGTCCCGTTAAGTTGGTCTGACATTGTCATATATATATATATATATATATATATATATATATATATATATATATATATATATATATATATATATATATATATATATATGTATATATATATATATATATATATATATATGTATATATATATATATATATATATATATATGTATATATATATATATATATATATGTATATATATATATATATATATATATATAACTGAAAACTCACACCCCAGAAGCCGGCGGTGGGGTGGTTCAAATAGCCTCGGCTATCACCTCATTTTGTCCGGTCGTGATGGTCAAGTGGATTAAGGCGTCTTGTACATACCAGTTGCGTTTGCTCCTGGGAGTATGGGTTCGAGTCACTTCTGGGGTGTGAGTTTTCAGTTGCATATTGTCCTGGGGACCATTCAGGCTTGTTCGCATATATATATATATATATATATATATATATGTATATATATATATTTATATAATATGTGTGTGTGTGTAGCCAGAGGTGCGTTCTGGCTAGTCAAAGGTAGAGTGGAGGAAGTTATATCATTGATGGCTACATATTGGTGTCTGTCACTAAGATAGGATCGAATACAGTTCAGGAGAAGGCCTCTGATTCCATAATGGTGAAGTTCAAGTAAGAAGTAGTTATGGTTAACAGTATCAAAGGGCTTTCTTGGGGGCAATGAAGAGCCCAATTAGGAACTTACTTTTGTCAAGGGCTGTGCAAATTATATATAGCAGACTAAAATTGCAATATTGGAACTCTTTTTGGAAGCAGACGCCAAACTGACCGGGACTTAATATGCTCAAGTTTTACGAGGTATGAGTAAAGCTGTTGGTAAATTATGTTTTCAAATATTTTTTATACCAGTATAGGTAGATTAGGTATCGGTCTGTAATTGTTTATGTCTGCCGTATCGTCATCTTTATAAACTGGCGTCAAGGAAAGTCTGACACTAGAGATTTGTTGCAATAGCAGAGTTATGGGTGGTGAAAGGGCATGAGGGGCACTCTTTTATACCATAGATGGTATTTGACTAATGTTCCTAGCTTTGGTTCACAGAAGTATCTTGCAGTATTTGTATGATATAAATACAGGTGTGATTACCTAAGTGTAGTTACAGGATGAGGCCTACACTTGTGGTGTCCCGTCTTCCCAGTACTCTTTGTTGTATAACGGTTTAAAACTAATGAAGGTTTTGCCAACCATCACCTTCTCACTTAATTTATTCCAACCGTCTACCACTCTGTTTGCAAAAGGAAACTTTCTAATATATTTTCAGCCACATTAGTTTTCTTAGCTTGAATCTGTATCCTCTTGTTAGTGAAGTTGTTGGTTTTAGGAATTCCTCTTGGTCAATTTGAACGATTCCTGTTAGTAATTTGTAAGTGGTGATCATATTACCTTTATTTCTTCTATCTTCTACTGATGGCATGTTTAACGCCTCTAGTGTCTCTTCGTAACTCTTTGTTTTTTTCAGTTCCAGGAGCCATGTTTTGCTGCACACCACTGCACCTTTTCCAGTTTATTGATGTACTTCTTGAGATTTGGGTACCATTCACCTGCTGCATGTTCCAGTTTTGGTCTCACAAAGTCATGAACAATTGCTTTAGTCTGTCACCATCCTTATAATTAAAAGCAAGTCTGAAGTTGTAAACCAATGCTTAAGCTAGTTATGTCCCTTATGTGTAGTGGAAGTATGTTGAACAGTCTCGGGCCTCTGGTGTTGATGGAGTTCACTCTCTCAGAGTACCTGTTGCACCTCTGCTCTTCAACGGGGTATTCTGCACATCCTGCTATGCCTTCTGGTCTCATGTGATATTATTTCTGTGCAGGTTTGGGACCAGCCCCTCTAATATTTTTTCCACGTATAAATTATTATGTGTCTCTCCCGCCTGCGCTCAAGAGAATACAGATTTAGGATCTTTAGTCGGTTCCAGTAGTTTAGATGTTTTACTGAGTGAATTCTAGTAGTAAAGTGCTCACAAAAGCCCTCCACAATGTAAACTGGGAATCTGAATTTATCAATACACAGAATATTAATTCGTTAACTAGCCTCTTCCTTTCCAAAATTCTAAGCCTTTACTATACTTATTGTCCTCTCCTCACCAAGCAAGTAACTGGTGTGACGATAATCTCCTTCAAGAGATTGAGCCTGCTCTTCCCTCCAAAAATACGTCGCAACAAATATATATAACTACTATGGAAGAAATGTCCAACAACGACAACAACACCAGCAAGGTTTGCCAGAGCGCAAAACGTATGCAGCCAAGAACACCTGCTCAGACTCAAACCGCCAAACTACCTGTCTTACTGCCGGCTCCCCGCTGATTGGTCGCCGGTCTGGCTGCAACTGCACTCGCCCCCCCATACTACTTGATGTCTGGGGCCGCTACGACCTCAGTCCTCAGAATATTCCGTGCTTTCACAGTTAACACTTCTCCCTGCTAGACGTAAGCTTTGGCGTACGTGTACTGAGAGAGGTGATAGCTTAAAGCCAATATTCCAGCACCTCTCATTACTTGTATATTGCACTTCTTGTTATTTTGCTCACTTGTCTTAACGTAACTTTTCATTGTCATTTAATTATTCTTATTATTTTGATTGATTGATTTTATTATACGAATTTGTTTGACCATTTTATTCATGTTTTATTTCTTTAACGTAATTAAAATTTCATTGTTAAAATTTACTTGTGTTTTGTGTGTCTTCTCCTTACCTTACCACAGACGAAGTTCCAGATTTTCTATTTTTTTTAATACTATGTGACGAGGCCATACCCCTAGCTTTGAACAGCCGAACACCAACGCGTTACCGTCACATATTATATGGGGGCCTGTCCTAGGAGCTTCACTCAGGTACTGGTGCCAAGTGGTAATTTATGGTAAGCGTATTTAACTTTGTTAACGTAGCTTTTACTATTTTTCATATTCAATTTCATTTTTTATATGGTGCGGTGTATTGTGCATTACGAGAGTAACATATAGTGAAGGTGAGACAACTTTGGATTACGTGGTGACTGTAGGCCTCAGTCATACTCTTAATTGGTCATCTCTCCCTCCGTGTTATTACTCGTGTTTACCATCTTTGTCCCTTGGATATTTCTCATTTTTGACAGATCATCATATTGGTACCCTGGTACTGTGGTCTGCCCCGGGTCAAGAGTACCCAATCTTCTGCAATCTGACTGTAGGAGGACAAAGAGGGCCATAGTTCCTCTAGCTCGAACTTTAGTTGCTGAATTGGGACCTCAGCAGCAGTTCTCGTCACCAGTTGACACCTCGCACCCCTACACGTCAGTCAGAGATGATGATACATACAACGGTAGGGAATTAGCTTACTTTTCAGAGCACAAAAGTTCGCTAATTCTGTAAGTATCATATTAAATTCAGTAGGAAAAACTTGCTTTATGTCCTATAGAGACTCGGCAAGGTATGCCTACATCCTTGGACTACCAATTTTACTTTTGAGGCATTTAACTGTTTCATTTGTTTTCGAAACTCTGTTTCATTTGTTAGTAGGATTTTCTTGCCCTTATCCTCTTACATGACTACCGGGTACAAGATTTCCTGCGCCCTTGATTTAATTTAATCATTTAACATCTTTTACTTAACTTTAATTGTTAAAGATCTCACAGGATAGGTATCAGTTGCCACGTTGTCCTGTTTCTGACATTCACTATTGAATATTCGTGTACCTTTATTTGCTAATTTCACCATGTTTCGTCTCCAAGCTTTCCGTGCAAATCCAGCAGGTGAAATAGGGACTTTAAGTCGTGCCAAGAAGACTGAATTACAAACTCTTGCACATGAGTATCAACTAGAAGTTCCCTACCAAGCCAACAAAAACGACCTACACAACCTGTTGCTGGATTACTATTTAGAGCAAGGTAAGATGGACTCTGAAACTCATGAAACTTACTATATTGCAGAAAAAACTGATTTGGCAACGATGAAACTCAAATTGGAACTGGCCAAGATTGAACGTGAGCAGCAAAGGGAAGCAGCTGCCATACGAAGGGAAGAACAAGAACAAGAAATCACCCTCAGGGAACGTGAAACTGCCTTGAGGAAGGAAGAACAAGAACGTGAGGCTGCCTTAAGAAGGGAAGAAATCGCCCTCAAGGAACGTGAGTTTGCAATGCTCCGTGAGCGGGAAAGAGTACAGCTTGAAACACTCCAGGAGCGGGAACGAGTACAGCTTGAAACCAAACAACGCGAGTTGGAGATGCAACGCGAACATGACAAGCAACAAGCAACTCTGGCTCTAGAGTGTCGTCAACGCGAATACACGTTGGAAACTTCACACCTCGCTCAACGCCAGCAAGCTACTGCCAATCTTCCTGTCAGTTTTAATATATCACATGCAAGTAAGTTAATGCCATCCTTTGTAGAAGCAGAAGTTGATGTGTTCTTTACCACCTTTGAAACCATTGCTAATCAACTCAGTTGGCCTGTCGACCAATGGGCCACCCTTCTCAGAGTACATCTTACAGGTAGAGCTGCAGTCACACTCAGTACTTTGGCGTCTGAGAATGACTACCACACTCTGAAACAAGCAGTGTTGGACGCCTACCTCCTCTCTACTGAAAGTTATAGAAGGAAATTCCGTGACCACCTGAAGGCAAGTACCACTACCTTCCTCGAGTTTGCTAACACGAAACGGAGGTATTTCATGAAATGGCTGGAAGCAGCACATGTCTTTACTTTTACAGAACTCGTCAACCTGATGCTTGTTGAAGAATTCTTGAGACGTGTGCCGCCTCCTGTCCGCCTCTACTTAGCAGATAAAGAAGAAACCGACTACCTGAAGTGTGCTAAGTCGGCTGACACTTACAGCCTCATCCACCGGCTGACACCCGAACCATCCTCCAGTAAGAAGTCGTGGTACAGTTACGAGAAAGTGAGCCCCGATCAAGCTGGTTCACAACTGTACTGCAAGTATTGTAGACTCTATGGACATACCATAGACAAGTGTGGTAAGTCTCAATACAAGGGAACCACTGACCAACAAAAACCCAAACCAACTCCTCCTAAGTCCGGTAAGCCTGTGATGAATGTTGGTGTTAATGTTAATGATCTTTCTCTTTTCAGTAACCACCTGTATACTGGAACTGTCTCTGCCAACGGTTCAAATCCGGAGGGACGTTTCAAATTGAAGATCTTGAGGGACACAGCGGCTCTACAATCGATCATCTTGAAGTCGGCTGTGCCCAACATCACCTACACCGGAGAAACTGTCTTCATCACTGACCTCACTGCTACCACTCCATACCCTCTCGCCAGAGTCCACCTGGATTGTCCCTACGTGAACGGGGAAGTCCAAGTCGCCGTCAGGGAAAAGCCTTTTCCCATGCCTGGAGTGCAACTTCTCCTAGGCAACGACTTGGCAGAAGACCTGCAACCGACCAACCTGATCGTCATGGACAAACCCCAGGTGTGTAACTCTGTGCCAATAAACCCTATTCTAGAGTATGTTCCAGCAGAGGTTCAAGAGAGTGATGAAGTTTCTCCTCCGGTTCTCGTGACCACCCGTGCACAAGCCGCACGTCCACAGCCAGCTGACTCTACTGCTACCGCTGTCCCTCAAGACCCTCAGAAACTACCCCCGCATCTGACCAAGTTGGAGTTCCGTAAGTTGCAGAGGGAAGATCTTACTTTAACACCATTGTTTTTCCAGGCTGAGACTCAACCCGACAGTATTCCTGGGTTCTTCCTAGAGAACGACTTGCTCTACCGCAGATATAGACCCAGTAAACTGAAGGAGGAGGACGATTGGGCCAACATCGAACAACTTGTGATTCCTACCAGCCTGCGGCCCACTATTCTACACCTGGCCCACGGAGCACTCTCCCACTACGGCTTCAACAAGACTTACCATGGAATTCGTCAAGACTACTACTGGCCAGGTATGGTAAATAACGTCAAACAGTACGTAAAACAGTGTCATACATGTCAGATGGCAGGCAAACCGAACATCTCCATTCCCAGAGCGCCACTGATTCCCATACAGGTGCCTGAGGAACCTTTCCACAGACTCATAATAGACTGTGTTGGTCCTTTACCTCGGACCAGTTCGGGTAACGCCTACATCCTAACCATCCTGTGTCCTACCACCAGATTTCCCATAGCAGTTCCAGTGAAGAACATCACGGCTGCTACGGTTATAAAACATCTATTGAAGATCTTCACTCAATACGGATTTCCCAGGGAGATTCAGAGCGACTGTGGTACCAACTTCACCAGTGATCTCTTCAAAAGGACACTGGAGGAGTTCAACATCAAACAGGTATTGTCCAGCCCCTATCATCCTGCTTCACAGGGTTCTCTTGAACGTAGTCATCAGACAATCAAAGCACTCTTGAAAAAGTTTTGTAGTGAAACCTCTAAGGATTGGGATAAGCAGATTGACCTTATAATGTGTATTTACCGAAGTCTCCCCAATGAGTCCCTAGGAGTATCTCCTTATGAGATGCTCTACGGCCGTAAGTGCCGTACTCCCCTTAAGGCTTTCAAAGACTCTCTCCGAGATGCCACCTTCAGTGAGCATCAGAATGTGCCCCAGTTTCTTCAAAACCTTCAACACATTCTAGAGAGAGTCCACCGTTTTGCCCATGATAATCTATTGAAAGCCCAGGAGAGAATGAAGACTCATTACGACCAGACCAGCAAAGTAAGAAAATTCAAGCCGGGAGACTTCGTCCTTGCATACTTCCCTATCCCAGGTTCACCTTTACAAAACAGGTTTTCAGGACCCTACCGCGTCAAAGAGTGCAGGAATAATAACAACTACGTAATAGAGACTCCAGATAGGCGGCGGAAGACCCAGCTGTGCCACGTCAATCTCCTGAAGCAATATAATGGTACTCCTCCCACTGTCCTAATTAACTATTCCACCTTCACAGAACCCTACATCCACAGTGAGACCTTCCCAGCTTCTCCTCCCGAAAGCACTGACAAGGAGTCAGCGCTTTCTAATTCCGAAATCCTTAATGATCTTCCCAAATGCTTTCAGGATAATAATCGTGCTCCTTTGCCCTATTCTAATTCCACTCTCACCTCGTCAGATAAGCCCTTCATCCTCCATGTCGACGCCAGTGGTACCGACATTGGTGGTGTCGCGATACAGCAACGAGGCGAGAAGAATACACCTGTCAGCGAATACTGCTACAAGGAACTACGGAACAATTGGCAAGGAGCTACTCTTCCTCATCCTGAAGCTCCAGCACTTCACTCCACACCTGAAAAGTGCTCGGTCCACCATCAACACGGACCACACCACCCTACACCTCCTGCAGCACGCCCACTTCTCATCTCAATGTCTTCTACTATGGGCTTGCTAACTGCAGAAAATCCACCTGGAGACACGCTATACCAAGATTCCGACAACATCTTAGCCCATGATCTCTCCAGAGTTTATGAAATAGAAGCGACTCCATCCATTACTCCACCACATAACGACGTACTTCTTCCAGAACCGCAGGCTTCGGGGGAGAGTTGTGACGATAATCTCCTTCAAGAGATTGAGCCTGCTCTTCCCTCCAAAAATACGTCGCAACAAATATATATAACTACTATGGAAGAAATGTCCAACAACGACAACAACACCAGCAAGGTTTGCCAGAGCGCAAAACGTATGCAGCCAAGGACACCTGCTCAGACTCAAACCGCCAAACTACCTGTCTTACTGCCGGCTCCCCGCTGATTGGTCGCCGGTCTGGCTGCAACTGCACTCGGCCCCCCATACTACTTGATGTCTGGGGCCGCCACGACCTCAGTCCTCAGAATATTCCGTGCTTTCACAGTTAACACTTCTCCCTGCTAGACGTAAGCTTTGGCGTACGTGTACTAAGAGAGGTGATAGCTTAAAGCCAATATTCCAGCACCTCTCATTACTTGTATATTGCACTTCTTGTTATTTTGCTCACTTGTCTTAACGTAACTTTTCATTGTCATTTAATTATTCTTATTATTTTGATTGATTGATTTTATTATACGAATTTGTTTGACCATTTTATTCATGTTTTATTTCTTTAACGTAATTAAAACTTCATTGTTAAAATTTACTTGTGTTTTGTGTGTCTTCTCCTTACCTTACCACAGACGAAGTTCCAGATTTTCTATTTTTTTTTAATACTATGTGACGAGGCCATACCCCTAGCTTTGAACAGCTGAACACCAACGCGTTACCGTCACACTGGCAAAAGGTTAAATATTCCCTGGCTCACTAATGGCATACTTAAAGCAATCAACAAGAAATATAAATATGAAAAACTTAGGATTGGCCTAGTTGCAAAAGAAGTGGTTAAGAGGTACTCATCAGTGCTTACCAGTATAATAAGTATAAGCAAAGCATTCCTATTACGAGAATAGATTCAAAGAAGCGAAAGGCAACATGAAAAGCACATGGAGAGCCATCTCTAACATCCTAGGAGCTAAACAACATTTACATAATAAGATAAAAATCTCCAAGGATGGTTATACACCTGCAACAGATCTTGAAACAGCAACTAAATTTATTAGCTTCTTTTCATCGATTGGTGCTAACCTTGCCCGAAAAATCCCAGAGACTCAGACACATGTTACCACACATCTTTCACACAGGTATACAAATTCTCTTCTCCTCTCTCCGGTCAGCCCTACAGATGTTGTGTCCATCATTCACTCGCTAAAAATCAAAGCTGGGAACATTAGTGAAATACCATCAATGGTATACAGATGTGCCTCCCATGCCCTTGCATTACTGTTCAATAAATACCTAGAGTGTCATACCTTCCCTGATATCCTTAAAAAAGCAAGAGTAACGCCAGTTCATAAAGGAGGTAACGAGACAAACACAAATAATTACAGACCCATATCGAATCTACCCATATTATCAAAAATATTTGAAAAAATTATTTACAAACAGCTCTTCTCCTTTCTTGTAAACTTCAAAATACTAAGTCCCTGTCAGTTTGGCTTCCGCTCCCAAAAGAGTACCAATGATGCAATTGTTAGTCTGCTTGACTTAATCTACTCAGCCATTGACAAAAATGAGTTTCCGATTGGACTCTTCATTGACCTGAGAAAGGCCTTTGATACTGTTAACCATAACTACCTCTTACTTAAACTCCGCCACTATGGAATCCGTGACCTTGCCCTGGACTATATCAGATCCCATGTTAGTGACAGACACCAATGTGTAGCCATCAATGATATAACCTCTCCCACTCTACCATTAACCGTAGGGGTGCCACAGGGCAGCATCCTAGGACCCCTACTGTTTCTTATCAATGATCTCCCTAATGTCTCTAACATGCTTAAACCTATATTGTTTGTTGATGATACTACTCTCATCTACTCTGACCCCAACCCACTCATCTATATAAATAAATATGAAAATGTTCGTTTGTTCAAAATCTCTAATCTCGGAAAGTTCTTCACCGATTGCTTTTGAAATTTCACACAATGTTCCATTCGCATCCGGCCAGGTTTTTATACACATACTGCATAGATGTCACGTCTGTGACGGTAAAAAAAAAAAAAAAACATGCATTTCTGAAAAACTGTGTTTTTCGTGTGTTTTTCATGTCAGGAAAATCTTCGAAACCTCTTTACCGATTGCTTTGAAATTTTGACACAACGTTGCATTCGAATAGGGGCGTCTTTTTATATACCTACTATATAGATGCCACCCCTGTGACAGGTAAAAACATGAGTTTTTTTCAAAACAGCGCCATTTGTTGCACATAGCAGCAACATTCACGTTATACTAAATATGTCACGAATTCCATTTCAATGTTTCTGATTGCATTGATAATTTTTTTTTTCATAGATTTCGATTTATTTTATTTTTTATTGAATTATTTTGTGTGACATTGTGTTGGAAATGAGCGGTGTTGTTTACCATACCGTTCATTTCGTAAGTATAAGTATAGATGCCACACCTGTTACAGGTGTAGCAAGGAACAGGGAAGTGGAGGATAGTGGTGAGGACGAGGAGATGGGGGAGGGGGGGGAAGAATGGTGCGAAGGAGAAGGGGACGGGGGAAGTTGGGTATGGTGGGGAGGACGAAGGGACGGGGGAGTGGGGAATGGTCCAGTATAAATACACACACACACACACACACACACACACACACACACACACACACACACACACACACCCACACACACACACACACACACTATTGAATAACTAGTAAGCTCACTCAAACCACAAGAAAGTGAAGAAAAACAGTACAAACAGCACCACTGAAAATAAGTGTTGAGTACATCGTGGTATTGTGAAATTGTGGAGCCGGAGTGACCTCACCACTAGGGACCTCACCAGCTGTGACGCGGGACGCAGCGACCTCACATCTTGACCAGCCGCGTGGAGAACTTTCTCGCCTGTTTGTGCTGCAGATTGTGCAAGGTATTGAGGAGCGCCTTTTTGGCTAGATTGTTACTGCAATGACTAGATCAGGAAGGGGTTCAAGGTCAATCACAAGCAGGGATGAGGAGGAGGACAGATTTATAGACAAATTAATAGGGAAATTTGTAGAGAGAAGGAGCGATTGGATGGAGGATCTAATTCAAGGGATTAAAAGTGAGTTATTTCAGCAAATACAGGATGCGGTAGAGAGGCAGAAACAAGAACTTATGCTCTATGTTCAGGAAGAGATTAGGAAGGGAAGAGAGGACTGGGAGAGGGAATGTGCTCGTATCACAAACGAATTAGGAAGGATTAACAGCATGGCTAAGGACAGAGGATTAGTGGGGGATGGGTTAGAGACGGTGGTTGGGATGGAGAATCCCCAGGGGGACAGGCTACCAGCATGACACTGAATTACTGAGGAGACGGTCTATTATAATACATGGATTATTCGAATCTGGGGCACCAACAAGACAAGAGAGAATAGAAACGGAAAAATACGAATTGCACGAGATATTGAGATGTATTGGAGCAGGAATGGCAGAACACGAGGTGGATATCAGCCGCCGGGTTGGACCTTACAATTGTACCAAGAATAGACTTGTTCTGGTGCAATTCTCCAATGAGGAGGCTGTGGAGTACATAATGAGGAACAAGCATTTACTCAGAGGAAGTGAAACCCATTACAATGTGTTTATAGAGAGGTTTATGACGAAAGATGAGCAAATAGTCCACATGAATAGATGGCAACAACGACACCGAACTAGCCTCTCAGGTAGTCTCACCTCCCAGGTCACATCCCAGGTCACCTCCCAGGCCACCTCCCAGGTCACCTCCCAGGTCGCATCCTCCCCAACTCAGCCCTCCTATACCTCCCCCCTGCCTCAGCCCCCCAAAACCCCCCCGTCCCTTCCACATTTGCACCTCCCCAACGATTCCCCTGCCCCTGCTACATCACACCTGTCAACGACCCCAGTGGGTCAAGCCATGCCCTCCCCAAACCCACCTTCCCATCCCCCCTCCCCAACTACCCCTTCCTACTCCCCTGCCCCTTCTACCCCATTGACTTCAATTCCATCTACTCCATCCCAGCTTCCACTGCACCCCTCTTCCACTCACCCCCAAACCCCACCCAACCCTCACCCCTCCTATGCACCTCCAGCCCACATTTAACCCCCTCACCTTGTGACCCCCTAACACCTTCCCCCATCTCCCTCTTCCCCTCTTCTACCCCCAAACCCCCACCTACCCCCGATTCCCCCCTAACTAATACACCCTCTCTTCCACTCCCAGCACCCATGCTCCATTCTCATCTCAGCCCTCTGCCCTCAGTATCCCTCTCCCTCCCAACCTCTCAACCTCTATCTGACTCTCAGTCTCACTCTATTTCTCAACCCCCCTATGCTATTCAGACCCCTAACTTTCAGACCCATTATGCCCTTCCTACCCCCCTAGATGCCCAGACCCCATTCGCCTACCAGGGACTCCCAGGCACCCCCCTAGCACCCCCCCACTCACCCCCACAGCCCCCACTTGCCCCCCAGACACCCCCCAGTTCCCCCCAGACCCCTGGTGAAAGGGGGAACTCTGACACCCGAGTTTCCAAGAAGAGTCTCAAGGTTTGGTACACCAATGCTGATGGGGTAGCCAATAAAGCAGAAGAGATAAAAGAAAGAGTTAGTGAGGCAGACCCAGACATAGTGGCAATAGTGGAAACTAAAATAAATGGCATGATCTCGGATGCAATCTTTCCAGAGGGGTACCAGGTGATAAGAAAAGAAAGGACACAGAGACAGGGAGGAGGAGTGGCACTACTAATAAAGCGGAAATGGAAGTTTGATGAGCTGGAAAATCCGGGTACCAATGAAAGCACGAGCTTCATACATGGAACTCTGACAGTGGATGGGAAGAAAATTGTAATCTTGATACTCTACAATCCCCCACCAAACAGTAGAAGGCCCAGGCAGCAGTACGAGGACAGCAACAAGACATGTATAGATGAACTGCAGAGGGCAGCAACTTTAGCGCATAGAATGAGAGCGAAGCTGCTGGTCATGGGGGACCTAAATCACGGAGAGATAGATTGGGAAACGAGGAATCCCCATGGCGGGGAGGAGACCTGGGGAGCGAAGCTGGTAGACGTTATTGACAGGAATTTCCTAACACAGCATGTGAAAGAAGATACTAGGGAAAGAGGAGGGGATACGCCCAGCCTATTAGATCTCTTTTTCACCCAGAATGTAGAAGACATCGAGCAGTTGGAACATGAAATACCACTAGGAGCTAGTGACCATTGTGTCCTAGTCTTTGACTACATGATGGAGCTTAAAATTGTGACCAAAGGACAAGAGGTCCGGGAAAGGAGACTTGATTACAGAAAAGGGGACTACAGAAGGATAAGGGACTACCTGGGAGAAGTGCAGTGGGAGGAAGAACTTAGAGGAAAAACAGTGCAAGGTATGATGAACCAAGTCATATTGAAATGCAAGGAGGCTGAAGAGAGATTTATTCCAACAATAAAGGAAAAAAGCAGGAGGGAATATAATAACCCATGGTTTAATAGACAGTGTCAGGAAGCAAAGGTGAGAAGCAGGAGGGAATGGAGGAAGTACAGAAGACAAAGGACAGAGGACAACAGGATTAGATGTAACAGAGCTAGGAATGATTACATTAACATAAGACGAGTGTCGGAAAGAAATTATGAGAACGATATTGCAGTCAAAGCGAAAAAGCAACCAAAATTACTACATAGCCATATAAGAAGGAAGATGTCGGTAAATGACCAAGTGACAAGACTGAGGAAAACAGAAGGGGCATATACAGAAAGCGACAAGGAAATCTGCGAGGTACTGAATGCAAAATTCCATGGAGTGTTCACAACCGAGCCTGAGCAGCTCCCATTGTTAGAAGAGATTACCCAAGATGAAAGACTGTCAGATATAGAGGTGACAGCAGAGGATGTAATGAAACAGTTGACAACACTGGATGCAAATAAAGCTGTTGGACCAGACAAAGTATCACCGTGGATACTTAAAGAGGCAGCGCAGGCTCTCAGCGTGCCTCTGGCAATGATCTTTAATGAGTCATTTATGTCGGGAGAATTGCCCAGTTGCTGGAAAGAGGCAAATGTCGTACCGATTTTCAAAAAAGGAGATAGGGAGGAGGCACTTAACTACAGACCCGTATCACTGACAAGCATCCCCTGCAAAATACTTGAAAGAATAATTAGGCTAAGACTTGTTGAGCACCTGGAGAGCATTGGGTTTGTAAACAAGCACCAACATGGGTTCTGGACAGGGAAATCATGCCTAACAAACCTTTTAGAATTCTATGATAAAGTAACAAGGATAAGGCAGGACAGAGAAGGCTGGGCAGACTGCATATTTCTTGACTGCCAAAAGGCCTTTGATACAGTACCGCACATGAGACTGCTATACAAACTTGAGAGGCAGGCAGGAGTAAGCGGAAAGGCCCTAGTATGGGTGAAGAACTACCTAACAGGAAGGAGCCAGAGGGTAATGGTAAGGGGCGAGAAGTCGGACTGGCGAACAGTAACAAGTGGAGTACCTCAAGGATCGGTGCTGGGACCAATCCTCTTTCTAATTTACGTAAATGATATGTTTACAGGAGTGGAATCATATCTGTCAATGTTTGCGGATGACGCAAAATTAATGAGAAGAGTTGTGACAGACGAGGATTGTAGGATCCTCCAAGAGGACTTAAACAGGCTGCAGAGAGGGTCAGGGAAATGGCTACTGGAGTTTAACACCAGTAAATGTAAAGTTATGGAAATGGGATCAGGTGACAGGAGACCAAAGGGACAGTACACAATGAAGGGGAACAGCCTACCTGTAACGATTCGAGAAAGAGACCTGGGAGTGGATGTGACACCTAATCTAACTCCTGAGGCACATATAAATAGGATAACGACAGCAGCGTACTCTACACTGGCGAAAATTAGAACTTCATTCAGAAACCTAAATGAGGAGGCTTTTAGGGCGCTTTACACTGCCTACGTGAGACCAGTCTTAGAGTATGCCGCGCCATCATGGAGCCCCCACCTGAAGAAACACATAAAGAAACTGGAGAAGGTTCAGAGGTTTGCGACGAGGCTTGTCCCAGAGTTACGAGGGATGGGATATGAAGAGCGGCTGAAGGAACTGAACCTTACGACACTAGAGAAAAGAAAGGAGAGAGGAGATATGATAGGGACATATAAAATACTCAGGGGAATTGACAAAGTGGAAATAGATGAAATGTTCACACGTAATAATAACAGAACGAGGGGACATGGGTGGAAACTGGAAACTCAGATGAGTCACAGAGATGTTAGGAAGTTTTCTTTTAGCGTGAGAGTAGTGGAAAAATGGAATGCACTTGGGGAACAGGTTGTGGAAGCAAATACTATTCATACTTTTAAAACTAGGTATGATAGGGAAATGGGACAGGAGTCATTGCTGTAAACAACCGATAGCTGGAAAGGCGGAAACCAAGAGTCAATGCTCGATCCTGCAAGCACAAATAGGTGAGTACACACACACACACACACAGAGGGAAGGTAGGGGAGGAGGCGGAGTGGCCCTACTCATGAGAAGGGAATGGAGTTTTAAGGAGATGGCCATCCCGGGCTGTGAGGAGTTCAGAGACTACATAGCAGGCACCATAACAATGGGAGGACCAAGAATAGTAGTAGCAGTAATATACAACCCTCCACCAAATGACAAGAGACCCAGTCAAGAGTATGAAAACAACAACAAGGCAGTTAACACTATAATTGAGAGGGCAGCCTCTGCTGCCTGTAGAAATAGATCCCACCTGCTCATCATGGGCGACTTCAATCACGGAAAGATTGACTGGGAGAACAAGGAACCGCATGGAGGCGAGGATACGTGGAGAGCCAAACTATTGGACGTGGTGACAAGCAACTTTTTAACCCAGCATGTCGGAGAACCCACAAGGATGAGAGGCAATGACGAACCAGCGAGACTCGACCTAGTCTTCACTCTGAACGACTCCGACATAAGAGAAATCGGTTTTGAGGACCCAGTAGGAATGAGCGACCACAGTGTACTGGTGTTTGAGTACTTGATTGAAGAAGGGTTATTGAACTCGAGGAGGGATACCGAAACCAAAAGGTTAGCATACCGAAAGGGAAACTATGAGGGGATAAGAAAATTCCTAACAGATATAGCATGGGAAACAGAGCTCAGGGGAAAGACGGCCCAAGATATGTTGGATTACATCACGCAGAAGTGCAAGGACGCAGCAAACAAGTTTGTCCCAGTCCAAAAGGAAAACAGAGAAATGAAGATGAGAAACCCATGGTTTAATCAGAGATGTAGGCTAGCTAAGCAGCAAAGTAAAAGGGCATGGAGAAACTATAGGAATAACAGGACACTGGAGAGCAGAGAAAGATACCAGAATGCCAGGAATGAATATGTCAGGATGAGAAGAGAGGCAGAAAGACAATACGAAAATGACATCGCAAGCAAGGCAAAGACTCAGCCTAAATTGTTGCATAGCCACATTAGGAGAAAAACAACAGTAAAGGAACAGGTTATGAGATTAAGGATAGGGGCGGAAGGATTCACTACAAATGACAAGGAAGTGTGTGAGGAATTGAATAAGAAATTCCAGGAGGTCTTCACCTTAGAGCAAGGAGAAATTCCAGAGGTAAGTGAGGGAATAGCTAACCAGGAACCACTGGAAGAGTTTGAGATTACCAGTGGGGAAGTAAGGAAGTGTTTACTAGAGTTGGACGTGACGAAGGCTATAGGCCCAGATGGAATCTCCCCTTGGGTTCTAAAGGAAGGAGCAAGAGAACTGTGCCTACCACTCTCCATAGTGTATAACAAATCACTGGCAACAGGGAAACTGCCAGATATTTGGAAAGCAGCTAACGTAGTCCCGATATACAAGAAAGGGGATAGACAGGAGGCACTGAACTACAGGCCAGTGTCCCTAACCTGCATACCATGCAAGCTGATGGAGAAGATTGTGCAAAAAAAACTAGTGGAGCATCTGGAGCGAAGGAACTTTGTAACACAGCATCAACATGGGTTCAGGGATGGCAGGTCCTGCCTCACAGGGTTACTTGAATTCTACGACCAGGCAACAAAAATAAGGCAAGAAAGAGAAGGGTGGGCAGACTGCATATTTTTGGATTGTCAGAAAGCCTTTGATACAGTGCCACACAAGAGGCTAGTGCGAAAATTTGGAGATGCAGGCTGGAGTGAGAGGGAAGGTACTCCGGTGGATAGAGGAGTACCTAAGCAACAGGAGACAACGAGTCTGTGTGAGGGGTGAGGTCTCAGATTGGCGAGACGTCACAAGTGGAGTCCCGCAGGGGTCAGTCCTTGGACCTATACTGTTTCTGGTATATGTAAATGATCTCCCAGAGGGTATAGATTCGTTCCTCTCAATGTTTGCCGACGATGCAAAAATTATGAGGAGGATTGAAACAGAGGATGATAGTAGGAGGCTAGAAGATGACCTGGATAGACTGAGTGAATGGTCCAACAAATGGCTGTTGAAGTTCAACCCGAGTAAATGCAAAGTAATGAAGCTAGGCAGTGGAAACAGGAGGCCAGGCACAGGATACAGAATAGGAGATGAAGTACTTAATGAAACAGACAGAGAGAAAGATCTAGGAGTTGATATCACACCAAACCTGTCTCCTGAAGCCCGCATAAAGAGAATAACGTCTGCGGCATATGCGAGGCTGGCTAACATCAGAACGGCGTTCAGGAACCTGTGTAAGGAATCATTCAGAATCTTGTACACCACATATGTAAGACCAATCCTGGAGTATGCGGCCCCAGCATGGAGCCCGTACCTTGTCAAGCACAAGACGAAGCTGGAAAAAGTCCAAAGGTATGCTACTAGACTAGTCCCAGAACTAAGAGGCATGAGTTATGAGGAAAGGCTGCGGGAAATGCACCTTACGACACTGGAAAACAGAAGAGTAAGGGGGGACATGATCACAACCTACAAAATCCTCAGGGGAATCGACCGGGTAAACAAGGATGAACTATTCAACACTGGTGGGATGCGAACAAGGGGACACAGGTGGAAGCTGAGTACCCAAATGAGCCACAGAGACGTTAGAAAGAACTTTTTCAGTGTCAGAGTAGTTAGTAAATGGAATGCATTAGGAAGTGATGTGGTGGAGGCTGACTCCATACACAGTTTCAAATGTAGATATGATAGAGCCCAATAGGCTCAGGAATCTGTACACCAGTTGATTGACGGTTGAGAGGCGGGACCAAAGAGCCAGAGCTCAACCCACGCAAGCACAATTAGGTGAGTACAATTAGGTGAGTACACACACACACACACACACACACATACACATACACATACACATACACATACACACACACACACACACACACACACACACACACACACACACACACATACACACACACACACACACACACACACACACACACACACACACACACACACACACACACACACACACACACGCACGCACGCACGCACACACACACACACACACACACACACACACACACATATTTCTTGACTGCCAAAAGGCCTTTGATACAGTACCGCACATGAGACTGCTATACAAACTTGAGAGGCAGGCAGGAGTAAGCGGATAGGCCCTAGTATGGGTGAAGAACTACCTAACAGGTAGGAGCCAGAGGGTAATGGTAAGGGGCGAAAAGTCGGACTGGCGAACAGTAACAAGTGGAGTACCTTAAGGATCGGTGCTGGGACCAATCCTCTTTCTAATTTACGTAAATGATATGTTTACAGGAGTGGAATCATACATGTCAATGTTTTCGGATGACGCAAAATTAATGAGAAGAGTTGTGACAGACGAGGATTGTAGGATCCTCCAAGAGGACTTAAACAGGCTGCAGAGATGGTCAGGGAAATGGCTACTGGAGTTTAACACCAGTAAATGTAAAGTTATGGAAATGGGATCAGGTGACAGGAGACCAAAGGGACAGTACACAATGAAGGGGAACAGCCTACCTGTAACAATTCGAGAAAGAGACCTGGGAGTGGATGTGACACCTAATCTAACTGCTGAGGCACATATAAATAGGATAACGACAGCAGCGTACTCTACACTGGCGAAAATTAGAACTTCATTCAGAAACCTAAATGAGGAGGCTTTTAGGGCGCTTTACACTGCCTACGTGAGACCAGTCTTAGAGTATGCCGCGCCATCATGGAGCCCCCACTTGAAGAAACACATAAAGAAACTGGAGAAGGTTCAGAGGTTTGCGACGAGGCTTGTCCCAGAGTTACGAGGGATGGGATATGAAGAGCGTCTGAAGGAACTGAACCTTACGACACTAGAGAAAAGAAGGGAGAGAGGAGATATGAGAGGGATATATAAAATACTCAGGGGAATTGACAAAGTGGAAATAGATGAAATGTTCACATGTAATAATAACAGAACGAGGGGACATAGGTGGTAACTGGAAACTCAGATGAGTCACAGAGATGTTAGGAAGTTTTCTTTTAGCGTGAGAGGAGTGGAAAAATGGAATGCACTTGGGGAACAGGTTGTGGAAACAAATACTATTCATACTTTTAAAACTAGGTATGATAGGGAAATGGGGCAGGAGTCATTGCTGTAAACAACCGATAGCTGGAAAGGCGGGATCCAAGAGTCAATGCTCAATCCTGCAAGCACAAATAGGTGAGTACAAATAGGTGAGTACACACAACGACAGTGAACTGTCACACAACGATACAGTGACTGACTCCAGAGCTTTGTGCAGATAGAGAAGAACCGACATCATCAATCTACCAGCACTTAGTGAATCACCTAGTGGGAGACAACGACGGATAACCATCATCATCATACATCGTCCTTACTCATCTGGTTGTGTGAGCGGGAGGAGACTGGTATGTACCCATCTCTGGTCAATTAATCAGGTGTACAGTGTGAGGTAAAATATTATCAAATTCTTGTTCAGGATATCATATATATTTAAAATCTCAATGTGGCTCATTTAGGTAGAGGTAACGCTTAAGGGGACTTGTGACACATGCACACACGCACGCACGCATGCACGCACGCGCACGCACGCACGCCCACGTACATATGCACGCACGCACATGCAAAAACGCACACACATAAGCACACACAAACGTTCAGTCAGGGAAGAAAGGATTAACACCTTTTGAGGAAAGAGCCAAGCCCCTACTATACCCCACCTCCTCTCTTACCCCCCATCTGACCTGACCTGACCTCACCTGGTCGCCACCACCGCCCCCCCACACCCCCCAGTCCCCCGCATCCCCCTTACACATACTCTCCCCTTCTCTCTCCTCTCTCTCTCTCTCTCTCTCTCTCTCTCTCTCTCTCTCTCTCTCTCTCCCTGCCTCCCTCCTCTCCCTCCCTCCCTCTCTCTCTCTCTCTCTCTCTCTCTCTCTCTCTCTCTCTCTCTCTCTCTCTCTCTCTCTCTCTCTCTCTCTCTCTCTCTCCCTCCCCCTCTCTCCCTCCCTCTCTCTTTATCTCTCTCTCTCCCTCCCTCTCTCTCTCTCTATCTCTCTCTCTTTATCTCTCTCTCTCCCTCCCTCTCTCTTTATCTCTCTCTCTTCCTCCCTCTCTCTCTCTCTATCTCTCTCTTTATCTCTCTCTCTCTCTCTCTCCCTCTCTCCCTATCTCTCTCTCCCCCACTCCACTCTGCCCTTCTGACGTATCCTATCACGGCACATCTAGGAACAGGGTTAAGCATGACAGCCAGAAGCAACAGGGGAACAGGGAAAAGTTCAGGCAACGAAATGAAGGAAATGTTCGCCCAGTTTCTGGAGGACATCAAGAGTGTGATGCAGGAAATGAAGAATGAAATAAGCAACCTAAAAAGAGAGCTGACAGCAGCAAAGGAGGAGATTAGAGCCCTCAAAGAGAACAGTCTCGATGCTGAGACTCAGATAACCACCCAGGGAGGTGGTGGTAATAGTACTTTGGAAGAGAACGCCACATTAAAAGCAACATTTGCAGAAATGCTAAAAAACAACAACTCTGAAGTAATGTCTGCAGTGATGGAGGTAGCCATGAAAGCAGCCACCTCACAGGAAGCGGCACGCTCTACTAGCCAGCTGCTGGAAAGGAAAAGAGCAGTGGTAGCTGTAGGTATTAAAGAGCAGGAAGGCTCGAATAGGAAAGAGTGGAATGATAAGGACAAAGCGGCAGTGAATGAAATACTGAAGGCACTAGACATGGAAGGGCTTGAGCATAGCATTGAGAAGGTTTTCAGGTTAGGCTGGTACAAAAAAGACCGAGACCGTGTGTTAAAGATAGTGTTCGCAAACGAGAATACAAAGGACACGATTCTAACAAAGAAAAGCCACCTGCAACATGTGGGGGAATTCAAAAAAGTATTCCTCCAGAGGGACATGAAGAAGGAGGAGAGGGCCATGGCGGAAGAAGCAAGGAAGAAGCGCAGGGCGAGAGGGGAAAACCAGGAAACCACAGCTCCCAACACATCACCCCCAGAGGCGAGGGGGAAACCCACAACCAGCTACCCAGTAACACCAGCGGGGAGGGCAACCCCACCACCCTCCTCTGCATAGAAAACCCCCTTTTCCTTCCTGTCCTCCCGCCCCGTTCACCCCATACCCTCCCTGTCCTTCCCCCTTCACTTGACCCCCCACCCCTCATCCCAGTATCCTCTGCAACCCTGGTATCCACCTCACAAATCCTCACACCCATGGCACAGCTTCCTCCACCAGCAGAACATTCACCAAGGAGGAGATTTGAGAAGGGACAGAAGAAAGTGAGCCTCAAGGCAATGTACACTAACATAGACGGTATTACAAATAAAGCAAATGAACTTGGAGAATGGGTACTAGAGGAAAACCCAAACATAATAGCTCTCACAGAAACAAAGCTGACGAAAACAATAACAAATGCAGTGTTCCCGCAGGACTATTATGTTATGAGGAAAGAGAGAAAAGGAAGAGGTGGTGGTAGTGTAGCTCTGCTGGTAAGAAAAGGCTGGGATTTTGAGGAGTTGGTTGTTCAGGGATGTGAAGGTTTCAGTGACTACATAATAGGAACAATAACAACTGGAGGGCAAAAAATTATAGTCGTAGTCATATATAATCCGCCACCTAATGACAGAAGACCCAGACAGGAATATGATAGAAACAATATGGCCACTATTAACATAATGGAGAGAGCAGCTTCTGCTGCTAGCAGGAATGGATCTGGACTACTAATCATGAGATACTTCAACCATGGAAAGATAGATTGGGAGAACAGAGACCCGCATGGAGGACCAGAAACATGGAGAGCTAAGCTGCTGGACGTGGCAACAAGAAACTTTCTAAGCCAGCACATCAAGGATCCAACAAGAATGAGAGGAGAGGATGAACCAGCAATGCTTGATCTGATATTTACCCTAAATGAGTGGGATATAAGGGAAGTCAAGATGGAAGCGCCCTTGGGAAGGAGTGATCACAGTGTATTGAACTTTGAGTACCTGGTAGAGCTAGGAATTATCCCCCCCCCCCCCCCAAAAAAAAAAGAACTAGGAAACAAAAGGCTGGCATACCGAAAGGGAAATTATGAGGAGATGAGAAGCTTCCTAAGGAAAATACCTTGGGACACAGACCTCAGAGCTAAGTCTGTACAAGATATGATGGACTATGTCACCCAAAAGTGTCAGGAGGCAGTAAGCAGGTACATCCCGGCCCAAAAGGTAAAATCCGAGGAGCAAAAGAAGAATCCATGGTATAATAGGGCATGTGTGGAAGCAAAGGTACTGAACAAAAGGGCGTGGAGGAACTTCCGGAATAACAGAACACCAGAAAGCAGAGAGAGATACCAGAGAACCAGGAATGAGTATGTCAGGGTGAGAAGAGAAGCAGAGAAAAGTTATGAAAATGATATAGCAAACAAAGCCAAGACCGAACCAAAGCTACTCCACAGTCACATCAGAAGGAAAACAACAGTGAAAGAAACAGGTAGTGAAACTTAGAACAGGCGAGGACAGGTATACAGAGAATGACAAAGAGGTGTGTGATGAACTCAACAAGAGGTTCCAAGAGGTCTTCACAACAGAACAAGGTGAGGTCACTGTGCTAGGAGAAAGGGAAGTAAACCAGGCGGCCTTGGAAGAGTTTGAAATTACGAGAGAGGAGGTCACGAGACACCTGCTGGACCAGGATGTTAGAAAGGCTGATTGGTCCAGACGGGATCTCGCCATGGGTACTGAAAGAGTGTGCAGAGGCACTTTGCTTACCACTCTCCATAGTGTACAGTAGGTCACTGGAGACGGGAGACCTACCAGAAATATGGAAGACGGCGAATGTGGTCCCAATATACAAAAAGGGCGACAGGCAAGAGGCACTGAACTACAGGCCAGTGTCCTTAACTTGTATACCATGCAAGGTGATGGAGAAGATCGTGAGAAAAAACCTGGTAGCACATCTGGAGAGAAGGGACTTCGTGACAAATCGACAACATGGGTTCAGGGAGGGTAAATCTTGCCTGACTGGCTTATTAGAATTCTATGACCAGGTCACACAGATTAAGCAAGAAAGAGAGGGCTGGGCGGACTGCATTTTCTTGGATTGTCGGAAACCCTTTGACACAGTACTGCATAAGAGGCTGGTACATAAGCTGGAGAGACAGGCAGGTGTAGCTGGTAAGCGGTGCTCCAGTGGATAAGGGAGTACCTAAGCAATAGGAAGCAGAGAGTTACGGTGAGGGGTGAGACCTCCGATTGGCGTGAAGTCACCAGTGGAGTCCCCACAGGGCTCTGTACTCGGTCCTATCTTGTTTCTGATATATGTAAATGATCTCCCGGAGGGTATAGATTCGTTTCTCTCAATGTTTGCGGACGATGCCAAAATTATGAGAAGGATTAAGACAGAAGAGGACTGTTTGAGGCTTCAAGAAGACCTAGACAAACTGCAGGAATGGTCGAACAAGTGGTTGTTAGAGTTTAACCCAACCAAATATAATATAATGAAGATAGGTGCACGGAGCAGGAGGCCAAATACGAGGTATTATCTGGGAGAGGAAATTCTTCAGGAGTCAGAGAAAGAAAAAGACTTGGGAGTTGATATCACGCCAGATCTGTCTCCTGCAGCACATATCAAGAGGATAACATCAGTGGCATATGCCAGGCTGGCCAACATACGAACGGCATTCAGAAATTTGTGTAAAGAATCATTCAGAACTTTGTATACCACATATGTCAGGCCCAATCCTGGAGTATGCAGCCCCAGCATGGAGTCCATATCTAGTCAAGGATAAGACTAAACTGGAAAAGGTTCAAAGATTTGCCACCAGACTAGTACCCGAGCTGAGAGGTATGAGCTACGAGGAGAGACTACGGGAATTAAACCTCACTTCGCTGGAAGACAGAAGAGTTAAGGGGGACATGATCACCACATTCAAGATTCTCAAGGGAATTGATAGGGTAGATAAAGACAGGCTATTTAACACAAGGGGCACACGCACAAGGGGACACAGGTGGAAACTGAGCGCCCAAATGAGCCACAGAGATATTAGAAAGAACTTTTTTAGTGTCAGAGTGGTTGACAAATGGAATGCATTAGGAAGTGATGTGGTGGAGGCTGACTCCATACACAGCTTCAAGTGTAGATATGATAGAGCCCAATAGGCTCAGGAACCTGTACACCTGTTGATTGACGGTTGAGAGGCGGGACCAAAGAGCCAGAGCTCAACCCCACGCAAGCACAACTAGGTGAGTACACACACACACACACACACACACACACACACACACACACACGTCAGAGTACGTCAGGGTGAGAAGAGAAGCAGAGAAAAATTTTGAAAATGATATAGCAAACAAAGCCATGACCGAACCAAAGCTACTCCACAGTCACATCAGAAGGAAAACAACAGTGAAAGAACAGGTATTGAAACTTAGAACAGGCGAGGACAGGTATACAGAGAATGACAGAGAGGTGTGTGAGGAACTCAACAAGAGGTTCCAGGAGGTCTTCACAATAGAACAGGGTGAGGTCACTGTGCTAGAAGAAAGGGAGGTAAACCAGGCGGCCTTGGAGGAGTTCGAAATTACGAGAGAGGAGGTCAAGAGACACCTGCTGGATCTGGATGTTAGAAGGCGGTTGGTCCAGATGGGATCTCACCATGGGTACTGAAAGAGTGTGCAGAGGCACTTTGCTTGCCACTCTCCATAGTGTATAGTAAATCACTAGAGACGGGAGACCTACCAGAAATATGGAAGACGGCGAATGTGGTCCCAATATACAAAAAGGGCGACAGACAAGAGGCACTGAACTACAGGCCAGTGTCCTTGACTTGTATACCATGCAAGGTGATGGAGAAGATCGTGAGAAAAAACCTGGTAACACATCTGGAGAGAAGGGACTTCGTGACAAATCGCCAACATGGATTCAGGGAGGGTAAATCTTGCCTTACAGGCTTGATAGAATTCTACGATCAGGTGACACAGATTAAGCAAGAAAGAGAGGGCTGGGCGGACTGCATTTTCTTGGATTGTCGGAAAGCCTTTGACACAGTACCGCATAAGAGGCTGGTACATAAGCTGGAGAGACAGGCAGGTGTAGCTGGTAAGGTGCTCCAGTGGATAAGGGAGTATCTAAGCAATAGGAAGCAGAGAGTTACGGTGAGGGGTGAGATCTCCGATTGGCGTGAAGTCACCAGTGGAGTCCCACAGGGCTCTGTACTCGGTCCTATATTGTTTCTGATATATGTAAATGATCTCCCGGAGGGTATCGATTCATTTCTCTCAATGTTTGCGGACGATGCTAAAATTATGAGAAGGATTAAAACAGAAGAGGACTGTTTGAGGCTTCAAGAAGACCTAGACAAGCTGAAGGAATGGTCGAACAAATGGTTGTTAGAGTTTAACCCAACCAAATGTAATGTAATGAAGATAGGTGTAGGGAGCAGGAGGCCAGATACAAGGTATCATCTGGGAGAGGAAATTCTTCAGGAGTCAGAGAAGGAAAAAGACTTGGGGTTGATATCACGCCAGACCTGTCTCCTGCAGCACATATCAAGCGGATAACATCAGCGGCATATGCCAGGCTGGCCAACATACGAACGGCATTCAGAAACTTGTGTAAAGAATCATTCAGAACTTTGTATACCACATATGTCAGGCCTATCCTGGAGTATGCAGCCCCAGCATGGAGTCCATATCTAGTCAAGGATAAGACTAAACTGGAAAAGGTTCAAAGGTTTGCCCACCAGACTAGTACCCGAGCTGAGAGGTATGAGCTACGAGGAGAGACTACGGGAATTAAACCTCACTTCGCTGGAAGACAGAAGAGTTAGGGGGACATGATCACCACATTCAAGATTCTGAAGGGGATTGATAGGGTAGACAAAGACAGTCTATTTAACACAAGGGGAACACGCACAAGGGGACACAGGTGGAAACTGAGTGCCCAAATGAGCCACAGAGATATTAGAAAGAACTTTTTAGTGTCAGAGTGGTTGACAAATGGAATGCATTAGGGGGTGATGTGGTGGAGGCTCACTCCATACACAGTTTCAAGTGTAGATATGACAGAGCCCTATAGGCTCAGGAATCTGTACACCTGTTGATTGACGGTTGAGAGGCGGGACCAAAGAGCCAGAGCTCAACCCCCGCAAACTCAACTAGGTGAGTACAACTAGGTGAGTACACACACACACACACACACATATAACTGAAAACTCACACCCAGAAGTGACTCGAACCCATACTGCCAGAAGCACTCTGCAACTGATGTACAGGATCCCTTAACCACTCAACCAACACGACTGGACAAAAGAGGATGGTAGCCGAGGCTAGTTCCCATCCTCCCGCCGGCCTCGCGGAGGAGGAATTAGCCTCGGCTACCATCCTCTTTTGTACGGTCGTGATAGTCGAGTGGTTAAGGGATCCTGTACATCAGTTGCAGAGTGCTTCTGGCAGTATGGGTTCGAGTCACTTCTGGGGTGTGAGTTTTCAGTTATATATATATGTGTGTACTTACCTTGTTGTACTCACCTAGTTTTGCTTGCGGGGGTTGAGTCTGGCTCTTTGGTCCCGCCTCTCAACTGTCAATCAACAGGTGTACAGGTTCCTGAGCCTATTGGGCTCTATCATATCTGCACTTGAAGCTGTGTATGGAGTCAGCCTCCACCACATCACTTCCTAATGCATTCCATTTGTCAACCACTCTGACACTAAAAAAGTTCTTTCTAATATCTCTGTGGCTCATTTGGGCACTCAGTTTCCACCTGTGTCCCCTAGTGCGTGTGCCCCTTGTGCTAAACAGCCTGTCTTTATCAACCCTGTCGATCCCCTTGAGAATCTTGAATGTGGTGATCATGTCCCCCCTAACTCTTCTGTCTTCCAACGAAGTGAGGTTTAATTCATGTAGTCTCTCCTCGTAGCTCATACCTCTCAGCTCGGGTACTAGTCTGGTGGCAAACCTTTGAACCTTTTCCATTTTAGTCTTATGCTTGACTAGATATGGACTCCATGCTGGAGCCGCATACTCCAGGATTGGTCTGACATATGTGGTATATATTGTTCTGAAAGATTCCTTACACAAGTTTCTAAAGGCCGTTCTTATGTTAGCCAACCTTGCATATGCTGCTGCTGTTATCCTCTTGATATGAACTTCAGGGGACAGGTCTGGTGTGATATCAACACCCAGGTCTTTCTCTCTCTCTCTGACTCTTTTAGTATTTCATCTCCCAAATGGTACCTTGTATCTGGTCTCCTGCTTCCTACCCCTATCTTCATTACATTACATTTGCTTGGGTTAAACTCTAACAGCCATTTGTTCGACCATTCCTGCAGCTTGTCCAGGTCTTCTTGAAGCCTCAAGCTGTCCTCCTCTATCTTAATCCTTCTCATAATTTTGGCGTCGTCAGCAAACATTGAGAGGAATGAGTCTATACCCTCTGGGAGATCATTTACGTATATCAGAAACAGGATAGGTCCAAGTACAGAGCCCTGTGGGACTCCACTGGTGACTTCACGCCAGTCTGAGGTCTCACCCCTCACTGTAACTCTCTGCTTCCTATTGTTTAGGCACCTCCCTTATCCCATGGAGCGCCCTACCAGTTACTCCTGCCTGTTTCTCCAGCTTATGCATCATCCTTTTATGGGGTACTGTGTCAAAGGCTTTCCGACAGTCCAAAAAAATGCAGTCCGCCCACCCTTCTCTTTCTTGTTTAATCTTTGTCACCTGACCATAGAATTCTATCAAGCCTGTAAGGCAAGATTTACCCTCCCTGAACCCATGTTGATGGGTTGTCACGAAGTCTCTTCTCTCCAGATGTGTTACTAGGTTTTTTTCTCACAATCTTCTCCATCACCTTGCATGGTATTCAAGTTAAGGACACTGGCCTGTAGTTCAGTGCCTCTTGTCTGTCACCCTTTTTGTATATTGGTACTACATTAGCAGTCTTCCATATTTCTGGTAGGTCCCCCGTTTCCAGTGACCTACTATACACTATGGAGAGTGGTAAGCAAAGTGCTCCTGCACACTCTTTCAATACCCATGGCGAGATTCCATCCATGGCGAGTGTGTGTGTGTGTGTGTGTGTGTGTGTGTGTGTGTGTGTGTGTGTGTGTGTGTGTGTGTGTGTGTGTGTGTGTGTGTGTGTGTGTGTGTGTGCGTGCGTGCGTGCGTGCGTGTGTGTGTGTGTGTGTATGTGTGGTATTTATGCTGGACCATTCCCCACTCCCCCGTCCCTTCGTCCTCCCCACCATACCCAACTTCCCCCGTCCCCTTCTTCTTCGCACCATTCTCTCCCCCCTCCCCCATCTCCTCGTCCTCCCCACTATTCTCCACTCCCCCACTCTCTCATCCCCAACATCACCCACACCCACGTCCACTCTTCCTCCCCACCTTTACCCCCACCCCGTCCCCTCATCCTCCCTAGCATTCCCCACTCACTCATCCGATGTGTTCCCAAATGATCTGATGTTCCCATCAAAAAAATAGGAACATCAAATGATTTGATGTTACATAACTGAAAAATAAGTAGAACAGTTAAAAATACAAAATGGAAAACAATTAAAAAAATAAAAAATAAATTATACTCACAAAATGAACGGTAAGGTAAACAACACTGCTCACTTCCAATGCAATGTCACAAAAAAATAATTAAATCAAAATGAAAATCAATCGAAATCTATGAAAATTCCATTTATCAATGCAATTTTAAACATTGAAATTAAATTGTATGATATTTAGTATAGCGTATGTTGCTATTATGTGAGCAACAGATGGCACTGTTTTTCCAAACAAGCATGTTTTTACCTGTCACAGGTGTGGCATGTATATAGTAGGTGTATAAAAACAGGCACCTATTCGAATGCAACGTTGTGTTAAAACTTTAAAGCAATCGATAAAGAGGTTTTGGAGATTTCCCTCACATGAAAACTCACTTGAAAAACATAGTTTAAAGAAAACATGTTTTTACCTGTCACAGACGAGACATATGTATAGTATGTATATAAAAGACTCACTTGTATGCAAATGGGACGTTGTTTAAAAAAATTCCAAGCAATCGGTGAAGAACTTTCGGGGATTAGCTATTTTGAACAATTTACATTTTTATTTCTATAGATTGTCTTCTTACCAGTAAGGTAAGAAAGGGGTTATTGTGTGGATCAGAGATAAATAGGGGTTTTCACTAAATTCTCAAATTGTATGGCGAAGTTACATATTTTTTAAATGCCGTTTGCAGACTCATATTTTGATATCAATATGGACTTTACCTTTGGAGAAGAGCTTTAGGAATGGGTAAAATTTCATGGTTTGTAAACTTTACAATGCGATTCCGGACTCTGCCAGATCTTTCAGTCATTGTGGACTCTGACTTTGAGAAGAGTTTTTCGACTTTGCCATTTGCCAGCCCAGTTATTAGTTTTACTGAAGGCAAAATGATAGTTCATTGACTTATTTTTTTGGTTCATGCTGAGAAATTACCCCCCCCCCCCTCTGGTTATGTAACGTCACCACTCACAATGTTCACAACTTACCAGCCACTCTTAATTAAGCTGTCTAGTGTACCAAAGTTATTGGGTGATCTTTGCTTAGTGACACCTAGCTGCTATGGCTTGTGCCTTGTATCAACTTACTTGAGTGTTACTTGGTTGTTGGTGTATGTATATAGACTTTTTTTTTTTTTTTTTTTTGAGATATATACAAGAGTTGTTACATTCTTGTACAGCCACTAGTACGCGTAGCGTTTCGGGCAGGTCCCTGGAATACGATCCCCGCCGCGAAGAATCGTTTTTTTCATCCAAGTACACATTTTACTGTTGCGTTAAACAGAGGCTACAGTTTAGGAATTGCGCCCAGTAAAATCCTTCCCGGCCAGAATACGAACCCATGACATAGCGCTCGCGGAACGGCAGGCGAGTGTCTTACCACTACACCACGGAGACATTGTAAATAAGCTGTCATATAGATAAGTTCGACCCAGTAAATGGTGGATTTTACTTTCACTCAATCCTAGGCATTTTGAATTTACATAGTTGAGGCCAGGAGGTTCACCGATTTATGAGGTAAAGTTCTACTCCACGAGCCTTGCTAGGGAGCAAGACATGACAAGTACTTCTCCCACTATTTACTCAGCTAATAACTATTGCTAATTACTATTGGGTTGGCTCAAGGTATCAGTACACAATGCTTTTAGCAATAAATTTGTGTTAGAAACCCATTAGTTCATTTTCTAGCCTGCCGAAGTAGTTGGAGGGTAATGACCTAGTGACAGGAGGTACCTGTATGCTTGTCTAGAGACGAGGGTTGCTCAGGACCCTACACCCGGCGGGCCACCATTGGGTCATTGTTGCTGAAGTTGCATGACTCACCATCTGGAGTCCGACCCTGTCTCTCCACTTGAGATAAAGTGATCCTTGACGGTTGTCGTGCATATTGTGATCCTGTCAACTGACCTCTTGCGGAGTGACCACCACCGGTGTTGGTGCTGTTGCATCCAATTACAGGTTATTGCAGAAAGTATCAATCAACACCCTTATTGATACATAGATTAATATATAGCGGGATACATACATAGATATATAGATAGATTCTCTGTATTTCATATGTTCATTACTTAAGAATAAAGTTCACAAATTACATCTCTAAGTTCATTTCACAGTTTTATTATTGTGTGACACTGAGAGGCAAGTCGTTGAGCCTGTTGTGGGGTTTTTATGCCTCCACTTACTTCCCTCAGGTAAACTCTTATGCTGTATGTAAATTAAAACATAGCTCAGAAATAACTATAACTATAGTAATAACTATCATTAAAAACAGCATGCTACAATTTTTTCTCTAGACATCGGCTATAAACAAATACCAGGTTTAACACAGCTGTTGTGCCAGTGTAGACTCCTTCATGTAGGATGACGGGAAGAGAGTGACCGTTGTAGTAGCTGGTCGCTGTCCGTCGATATCTTCCAAGGAGTTTCAAATTTAATTTTATTATGAAACAATTTAATGATTACAGCAAAACACAAGTCAAGATCCGCGCTCGTTGTTCAATCCACAAACCGTAATAAATATAGTTGATTGTTAATCAGGAATATTTCTGTTAATGAATATTATTTATTGAGAACAATTCTAAATAATTGCAGTTGAATTTAATATCATTTAATTGATATAGTAAAGATGAATTTACTTAATTTGGGATAAAAATCCCAGTGTAACCCAAAACTTGGAGAAAATAGTTAATGAATTAGGCAAATGAATCTTCGTAAATTTCAATTAAGCAATCACAACTATTTTTGGTAACAGGTTCGCGGGTGTTCTGGTCGACGTGTTTAGCTAAGCCTATACTCGTAAGTCAGGCGCGGGCCCAGTATTTGGTGGGTGTTGGGCTGGGAACACATAGCGTCAGGCCCAGCAAGTGTAATTTACAGCACTGTTTAATGTTTATAGCGCATTGTGTCAGTTCTTAATGGGTTTATTTAGCCTCTGAACACCACTGGTTAATGCTGTAAGGGATCTAAAGCTAGCAGTTCCGAGAAAAGTTATAAAACACTGTGTGGCCCGTAAGGTGAAGCCGCCAGCTTGTCGCAGCTTCTTGTTCATGAACCAGTGATGGCCACTCTCCCATCTCCCCAGGTGAGCTTCCAGGGGGAAATTTAATTTAATTCAAATTCAGTTTAATCAGTAATTATTCACTAATATGTTTGTTGGTGTTAATAAATGTCATAGCACTAAACTAAGATGCTTTATGTAAGCTGTAATTAAAATTATTTACTTTGTGTCAATAATAACCCATCGTTCCTAGCTTTCCATAGTAGGCTGGCACTCGTCAGGAGAAAGCCTTCAGGAGACCAAAGAAGGAGCCCACTACAGGGACACTACATTAGCATATTTGTACTGATAAAGCTGTGGATATTTTCCACACTTGCCAACATTTTCAAAGCCAGAGTACAAGTGAATAGAATTTGGTTGCTTTTGTTGTTTTAGATTCCGATACGCGGAACAAAAAGTTGCAAGTAGCACGGGTTATGGTGAACCCCGTACTAGACTTACCTGGCACAGGAACGAACAATTTGGCTGGAGCATTACCAAGAGTGAGGCGGGGTGTCGCACGGGCCAATATATCCACTGCAGAGTACACATATGTTTCAATGATGATTGAAGCAGTACGTTGGCTGCTCCTTATTGGTCTGGAAGATGGCAGAGTGTAACCTGGTGTTAGTGGTTGAGTTTGTATGATGTTCAGTGTCTCGCCAATGGCCAGTTTTCTGCTATCATTGTGTCTGTTGATTATGTTAGTGTTGTTTGTCAGGATATGTCAGGTGATGGTCTGATGGTGTGTAGAGACCATATGTGTCATGATGGCACCTTTACGCTCCTTCCTTGTTACGCACCTTCTTCTCCAAGGAACAGTGATCTCAAGTGTGAAGTAAGAAGTAGCCACAGAAAGATGAGAGCCATGAATAGTTCCAATTAGGTCGTCCACTAATTAATTCCTTATAGAGTTTATCATGTCCAAGTATGAGGAACACTGAGGCAAGAGGACTTGTTAATTAGGCATTCAGTTTGTGAAAGTGAACAATGTATATCTACGAAATATAATATAAAAAAAAGGAAATTGTGATACTCTTCAGCACTCATGAGCCACAGAAAAGGGCGTCTGAACCTTGAGATGGTAAGAGACACTAACACCGATGAATGAACGTACCGAAGAAATTGCCAACTCTTGAGTTTTCTAGCGACTTTGCCGAATTCTGTTTATAGTTTTTAACTTGTTTGGACAGCAAGCACGTCGGATGATGCCATGAGTTGAAAGGGAAGATAAACGAGAAAGTAACATGATATGTTCAATACTTACGTAAATGTGTACTAATGAGACCAACCAAAATATAAATATTCAGAGTCTAATGAGAGAAATCAAATTATTGTTGACTTTTGCAATAATCACTCACCTAATAATGATATAGCAGAAATGCCACCACCGAGAAGAGAAAGGGCCACAGGTAGTGGGGACATCTTCCTTCCCCCCAGCAGGTATTCCTGTGTGGACGTCTTGTGTCTACTCTTGATGGCGCTGTACAAGCCGATGCCAATAGACACTACCAACATGAGGCTGAACACTGCATAGTCCACCGTTGAGAACTTTGTCTCAGATTCGCCTCTTGAGGCTGTCACTGATTTCTCATAACCAGACATCTTCTGAAACAAAAGCAAATTTTATAAATTTTCAAAACTTCACATTGAGTAAAAGCAGCCCGTCTCCCTAACAAAGACCAAAGGTGATTCCATGCACCTGCCAAACCCCCTGTTTATGAATGAAAAACGGTTTACACACGACTCAACAGATTTCCTTCGAACACATCATGAACAAGTGCTTCACTGACGAATTTTGTTCGAACCACAACGTTGTAAATGCTTCACCCACGTACTGAAAGTACAAATAATCGCCAACAGAACCTAAACTCCTTACCTAACCTATGCCTATACATGTACAATATGCTATTATTATATTAATATATATTTGAGAAAATTCCTTTTTTGACTGAACAGAATGTTAAAATTTATGAATACGTCTGTGGGGACGTCCGCTGGATGTAATGGACTCGAGTCGAGGACGGGTTAAGTAAAACAGAACTAATTAAACCAGCATAAAGTCAGGATATGATATAAAGATGATGAACGTAGACCTCACTGTTCTCTATTATTTATACTATATCAGTAGCCCAGGTTCGAGCCCCGGAAGTTGTCATAGAGTGAACGCGGTAATGTTACTTGGAATCTGTGACTATGGGAAATATTTCCCTCCTATAAACATAAATAGCAAAATAATAAATTTATCTAATAATATTTAACGATGAGGACTCGTCCTCTTTTCTTAAATCACAATATTCACTCAAATGCGAAATGATACCAGATTCTTCCTACTAAGGTAGGATACTAAAGATACTAAGGATAATTATAAGGATAAGGTACTAAGAATAATTATGCCAAAACCTTCCTACTTTAACACCAGACGATTGAGCTATTAAAATCTCTTTGTTGATTCTCATTATTAATTCAATGTGGCTGAAATCAGGGTTGGGACTTTACAGGTCTATTAAATTATTAAAATAAAGTTAATTTTATGACCAGTAATAATTTATTAGCAACTCCCGATTTAATAATAAGTCACTTGCTTTACCCATGAGCGCGGGTTGACGAGGGAGGCCGTCCTGCACCACGTCAGCTCCCTGTTACCACACGCCTTGACAAACTCCTCACCTGTTGGACATTTACGCCTAAGGTAGCAGTTGACGGCCGTTTTTGTTTCCCCTTTTTTATATAACAATAAATACAATTAAAAGCAAGGTACCGATACCATAACAGAATCAAAACTTCACAGGATTGATTACCACCAACAAACAGCATACTTACTAGTAAACAAGACACCAAACAATACATAAGGTTACAAACACCGAAACAGAAATAGTCAATCACCAGGGTAAGGGGTTACCTCTTGGCCGCCAGGGGGTTCGGACGTGCTCGCCTGACCTGCCAGTTGCTGCCTGGTGTTGCGAGGGGGCGGTGCAGTTTGAGGTGTGGAGCGCCTGCTAGCCGGGGATCTGGCTGGTGGTATGGCTGTAGCTGGTGATGCCCGTGTTCGGCGGGTAGATCTCGCCTACCCGTGTGGCGGTGTCGTTTACCACTTCGCTGCTTTACCAGGAGTTTGTGGCACGCTGGGATGCACTCTCGCTTCCTATTCCTGCTTCGGCTGTGACTGTGAAGATCTCGGATCCCTGGGGGCCCTTGACATTTGTGAGTGCTCACGGAGTGCCGGTGACCTTCCCAAGGCGGAGCTTATGTCGGTCTTTACGCGTATGGTGTGGTGGTGAAAGCACCGGTTCACCACGGCCGGCTGAAAAGGGTCCGTCTGGGCGCTCGTACGCTCGTCATGCGGGTCACGAGCCTATTCCTTCCAGGGGTTTCGTTTCGTGGGCTCTCTCTGCGGATATTTATCAGGGTCAGACACGAACCTGTTTCTGGTTTGGCGCTGAGAGCCACGTGGCGGCCAGCTGCGACGCTCCTCGTATTGAGGCCCCTTCAGTTTTCCTGGAGGATGACTTTCCCCTCTTGTCTGTGGCGTGGGGTTTCCCCGGCGGATCCTCGCTATCCTAGTGCCTGGTGTGATTCCTGCGGCGGTTCCGGCAAGCGTTCCGTTTGGCCCTGTGTGTCTGCCCACCGGTGAGCTCTGAGGACCTGGGGGCACCTGCTTCGGATCTTCGACGTTTGGTGGTTGCAGAGGTGCATCCGCAGCTGGTTGCTTCCGTGGAGGCATTGATGGTGCTGTAGGGTGGTGCCTGCTTCTAATGCGGACGGACATGTGCTTCCCGGGGCTGTCGGGTGGTGGTGTGTCCCCGCCCTCTGCCTCGTCCGCCTCCGGTAGTTTCCTCGTTCCCACGTGGCTCTTCTCCTGCGCCGGTTCCGTCGTCCCCGCCTGGATACCTCCCGGGTGTTGGAGTCTACCCTTCCGCCTGCTGTGTCTCTTTCTTCTCCGATTCCAGTCTCCTTGAATGGTAGTGACTTTTTGCCCTGCGTGTGTTGAGGCTGCTGTTCTGCGTGATTGTGCTGCCCCGGCTTTGGGGCCGCCTGCCGATGGTTCTTCTGGGGCACCCCTTGCTGGGGTGACAGTTCCGACGATCAGCGGCCTCTTTTAAGCGCCGTCGTTTGGCTCAGGATACGTCACCTCGCCGGACGTGGCAAAGGAGCGGATGCAATGGATGATGATGCTGTGGACGTCGCTGTGTTGCCTCCTGTGGTGCCTTTTGTGTTGGACACTGTGCCTCCTGCTGATGGCTCCCCTCAGTGGGCGGTTGCCCCTGGTGATCGCGACCTCGTAGTGGTGTTGTCGAAGGATGTGCGACGGGGGGCCTCTGCTCCTGTTCCGGTTGGTGGGGGGCACTGGGGCCCCTGCGGAGCCACCCTCCGCGGGGCTCAGTGCGGTGCCTGGCGTCGAACAGAGTGAGCGCCCTTGTGGGCGGGGCCGGTGTGCGGCCCGCCGTGCAGCCCGATGTGCTTCCCAGTGTGCGGCCCTGTGACCAGCTTCCTAGGGTTGTTGTTGTTATAGATTCAGCTACTCGGAACAAGTTCCAAGCAGCACGGGCTATGGCGAGCCCGTAACTTACCTGGCACAGGAGCGGGGCAAGTAGCACGGGCTATGGTTAGCCCTACTTCCTAGGGGGAAACCCATCCTTTTCATCCTCCTGCCCGGTGAGGTGATCGACAGATCTAAGGCAATTTTGTCTTTTGAGTGTGATTACCTGGTGCGTCCTGTTCCCTGGTGCCCATCTACCATCTGGGTTCCGCGGGCGCAGTGTTTCATCTTGGGCGTGCCGAATTCGATGCCTTGGCCTACTGCGACTCCTGGATGTCCGATTCCTGTAGGTGATCAACTTGTTTGGGAGGCTTATTGCTTACCGTTTCCAGCTCGGGAGTACCCGGAGAAGTATGAGTGGTTGATTTCTACCTGTGTTGTGCGTGATGTTTTCCCAGTGCCTGCGTCCACAGATGGGTTTCCTTGTCTGTGCGTGTGGGTGGTATGGGTCTTGTCCCTGACCCCTGCGTGGCCTGTTTTGTTGTGTTTGCGATTTGTTTTGTGCTTTGCCTTTGGTATGGATGTTTGTGTTGTGGTTGTGTACGTCGCTTGTGTGCGTGTGATTATTTTCTTGTCCTGGTAATTGTTTTTTCTTTGTACATATTTTATGTTATTTATGTTATTAAATGTTCTAGTATGTAGTTTTTGGGTTTCATGTTACTTGTGCCCTCATTTGTGTCTGGTTCTGCTCCATTGGTGCGGGGTCGGACTGCCCGTGCTTGTGTTTTTATTTCCCCACCCTTTTCTGTTTTAGGGTGGTTGGCTTTCTGTACTTTGTTATAAATTTTTTGTGTATTTTTTCTTGTACGTTTTTTGTTATTGTCCCTTATGTCATTTATTTGTTGTGTATTTTATGCAATTTCTTTGCTTGTGTCGTGTGTGTTTTCCTGTGTCCCTTTGTATGTATTTTTTTTTTTGTTTCCTGTTTGCTATTTGCACGATTGTTTTGTTGTTTGGAACTTGTTCCCCTGTTTTCTTTCGGGGTGGTTTGGATGTGTGTTGTGTTTCTTTCCTGGCTCCTGCGTGGGCCTCTTCTTTTGCTTTGTACCAAATTTATTATTATGTCTTTTTGTTGGTGTGAGGCACATGCCTTTTGCGTGTTATTGTGCTCCTCTGTATTTGTTTTTATGTTCATGTTTTGTTAATGTTCTTTTTGCTTTTTATATGATGTTTTTGTCTATTTCTTGTGCCATGTGGTTTTTTTGTTATTTTTCTGTTCTCTCCTTGTTATGTGATTTGTACTTTCGTTTTTTATATCAATAAAAAAATCACCAGGGTAATACCTGAGCACGCACCAGGGTACAACCCATGCACGCATAGAGTAAGGATTGGCGAGTAAGGGTTACTGAAGACAGTGATGTGCCTACAGTGAAGTGCTGCTAGGCAAGCTGCTAGAGGCTTCTGCCAGGGGGTTAGATGCCCTTGTATAAGTTTGTTGGGGACCCCAGTCCGCGTGTTGCTGATGCCCTCTGCCAGCGAGTAGCTGGAGAGCGCAGATTGGGTGTAGGCACATTGTGATGCTGTGTGGTTGGATTGGCCCACGTAGAAGGTGAACTCGCCAGTATTTGCCAGTGGACAAGGTATTGGAACTGTTTTAACACTGGAGTTGACGAACACTGCTGATGTATGTGTGTCCTGCGTGAAAGACACAATTGTAAATAAGTGTAGTTATAATCTACTTATGTATATATATATATATATATATAATATATATATATATATATATATATATAATATATATATATATATAATATATATATATATATATATATATATATATATATATATATATGCGAACAAGCCTGAATGGTCCCCAGGACATATGCAACTGAAATATATATATATGTATATATATGTTATATATGTATATATGTATATATATGTATATATATTTAATTGTGAAGGTGGATATATTGGTGAAGGAAAAGCATGTATTGTTTATCCCCTCCCCCCCCCCCCTTATATCTTACTTGCGCTATACAGTCAGTTCTTGAAAGCTTACTACCGACTTGGGGTCGGATACACTAAAAGTGACTGTAACAGGGGTACACTGTGAATCTTCACCGGCACAAATGGCACCACACACCAGGGTGGCCCTGGTGTGTGGTTCCCCTATTTAAGGGCCCTATAGTTGGAGACGAATCCGCACACAACGGCCGGTAGGTAGATGCACATGTGCTCCACCGCTTTGCTCCAGCATTCCGACACTTCATACAGATAGGCGCTACATCTTGCAGGCTGAAACATGGTACAACATCACCAGCCAACTCCTCCGCAGAATCATCCTAGGTTCAGAGGGGTGGAAAATTCCCTTCCCGGAAGATATTGACACCAGCAGCCGCCTCCCTGCTGCAAGCCGCCATGTAACTAAATGACCTTGAAGACCTCACATATAACAGGTACGAGGCTGACCAGAATACATACATCGGAGAGTAAACCCCATCAAGGAACACGAAGACGGTATATCCGGCGTCAGGGACATGCCAGCGTCCTCGTGGCAGCAAGCATTCCCTTACAATAACCAGCAGAAACTTTATCACACCTCATGCTTAACACCTTCCCAAACTGTCCAAACAGCCTGGTTAACAGCCCATCCGTCATTTCAAATGGTTCACCACGCACCGCCCGTATCAAAGTCACACTCAAGTTTACCACTCGTCCCGTACGAGCGCCATCTGGCATAGGGAACGAGCAACCCTCACACCGATCAAGGAACTGCCGAAATACATCTGTTCGCACAAATTTCACCACCACTCGACAGTCTTGAATGATCTGCACTCCAACCAGGTCGGTCAAAATCACTCTAGCACCTCCACCAGCACAATACCAAACCCTGTGTTTTTTTTAAGTCCAACCGAAGACGTTCGCTTATGAGAAGGCGTAGAAGACCCCTTTATAAAGCAAAAACGTACCTTGCATAAGCAGGGTACCACACAGGTCACGGGACTGACACCCAACCATCGACTCCGTGCTTGGACAACCATCGTATGGGTTCGAGTCACTTCTGGGGTGTGAGTTTTCAGTCGCATATAGTCCTGGGGACCATTCAGGCTTGTTCGCATTTGTGTTCCTCACATGTGCCCCAAAGAATGAGGTGATTTAATAAAATGCTATGCCCAAGATTACCATCTGAGTGCCGGCGGGGAAGTGGTTCAAATAGCTTCGGCTATCACTTCCTTATGTCCGGTCGTGATGGTCAAGCGAATTAAGGCGTCCTGTAGTTACCAGTTGCGTTGCTCCTGGGAGTATGGGTTCGAGTCACTTCTGTGGTGCGAGTTCTCAGTCATATATATATATATATATATTATTAAATATGACCGAAAAAAACGAAACGAAAAACGTGTTTTTATCTTCACTACCTTATGGCTTTAGTCAAAACCCAAGTTTTTTCATTCATTTGTACACACTTTTCCACTTCGAACTAGTATGATTACCCCTCCCACTTCACTAGTAAACCAGGAGCTTCCAACCCCACGTCCACCCAACACGATGATCACAACACGTGTGTGTGTGTGTGTGTGTGTGTGTGTGTGTGTGTGTGTGTGTGTGTGTGTGTGTGTGTGTGTGTGTGTGTGTGTGTGTGTGTGTAATAAAATCAGTATAAAAAGAACAAATAAAAAGAACACATAAATTAAACATTATAGTTTATCACAGTTCTGCACACTGAAGGTGAGACATAAGGTGAAACAGGAAATTTCTATCAGGCAATGAGTGATTTCTTGTAAAATTATTTTAGACACAAACTTAACAGGAAAACGCTGATAAATCCCAGTAGCGAGATGTTTGTAACAGTAACGTGATATACAACACAGTAACCTGATATATATCACAATAACATGATGTATATAACACAGTAACGTGATATATAACACAGTAACGTGACATATAACACAGCAACGTGATATATATCACAATAACATGATGTATATAACACAGTAACGTGACATATAACACAGTAACGTGATATATAACACAGTAACGTGACATATAACACAGTAACGTGATATATATAACACAGTAACGTGACATATAACACAGTAACGTGATAGATAACACAGTAACGTGACATATAACACAGTAACGTGATATATAACACAGTAACGTGACATATAACACAGTAACGTGATATATATAACACAGTAACGTGACATATAACACAGTAACGTGACATATAATACAGTAACGTGATATATATAACACAGTAACGTGACATATAACACAGTAACGTGATATATATAACACAGTAACGTGACATATAACACAGTAACGTGATATATAACACAGTAACGTGTTATCTAACACAGTAACGTGATACATAACACAGAAACGTGATACATAACACAGTAACGTGATATATAACACAGAAACGTGATACATAACACAGTAACGTGATATATAACACAGTAACGTGATACAGTAACGTGACATATAACACAGTAACGTGTTATATAACACAGTAACGTGTTATCTAACACAGTAACGTGATACATAACACAGTAACGTGATACATAACACAGTAACGTGATATATAACACAGTAACGTGATATATAACACAGTAACGTGATATATAACACAGTAACGTGATATATAACACAGTAACGTGATATATATAACACAGTAACGTGACATATAACACAGTAACGTGATATATAACACAGCAACGTGTTATCTAACACAGTAACGTGATACATAACACAGTAACGTAATACATAACACAGTAACGTGATATATACAACACAGTAACGTGACATATAACACAGTAACGTGATATATATAACACAGTAACGTGATATATAACACAATAACGTGATATATAACACAGTAACGTGATATATAACACAGTAACGTGATATATAACACAATAACGTGATATATAACACAATAACGTGATATATAACACAGTAACGTGATATATAACACAGTAACGTGATATATAACACAGTAACGTGATACAGTAACGTGATATATAACACAATAACGTGATATATAACACAGTAACGTGATATATAACACAATAACGTGATATATAACACAGTAACGTGATATATAACACAGTAACGTGATACAGTAACGTGATATATAACACAATAACGTGATATATAACACAGTAACGTGATATATAACACAGTAACGTGATACAGTAACGTGATATATAACACAATAACGTGATATATAACAGAGTAACGTGATATATAACACAGTAACGTGATACAGTAACGTGATATATAACACAATAACGTGATATATAACACAGTAACGTGATACAGTAACGTGACATATAACACAATAACGTGATATATATAACACAGTAACGTGACATATAACACAGTAACGTGATATATATAACACAGTAACGTGACATATAACACAGTAACGTGATATATAACACAGTAACGTGTTATCTAACACAGTAACGTGATACATAACACAGTAACGTGATACATAACACAGTAACGTGATATATAACACAGTAACGTGATACAGTAACGTGACATATAACACAGTAACGTGATATATAACACAGTAACGTGTTATCTAACACAGTAACGTGATAGATAACACAGTAACGTGATACATAACACAGTAACGTGATATATAACACAGTAACGTGATATATAACACAGTAACGTGATACAGTAACGTGATATATAACACAGTAACGTGATATATAACACAGTAACGTGATATATAACACAGTAACGTGATATATAACACAGTAACGTGATATATATAACACAGTAACGTGACATATAACACAGTAACGTGATATATAACACAGCAACGTGTTATCTAACACAGTAACGTGATACATAACACAGTAACGTGATACATAACACAGTAACGTGATACATAACACAGTAACGTGATATATACAACACAGTAACGTGACATATAACACAGTAACGTGATATATATAACACAGTAACGTGATATATAACACAATAACGTGATATATAACACAGTAACGTGATATATAACACAGTAACGTGATATATAACACAATAACGTGATATATAACACAATAACGTGATATATAACACAGTAACGTGATATATAACACAATAACGTGATATATAACACAGTAACGTGATATATAACACAGTAACGTGATATATAACACAGTAACGTGATACAGTAACGTGATATATAACACAATAACGTGATACAGTAACGTGATATATAACACAATAACGTGATATATAACACAGTAACGTGATATATAACACAGTAACGTGATACAGTAACGTGATATATAACACAATAACGTGATATATAACACAGTAACGTGATATATAACACAATAACGTGATATATAACACAGTAACGTGATATATAACACAGTAACGTGATATATAACACAGTAACGTGATACAGTAACGTGATATATAACACAGTAACGTGATATATAACACAGTAACGTGATACAGTAACGTGATATATAACACAGTAACGTGATATATAACACAGTAACGTGATACAGTAACGTGATATATAACACAATAACGTGATATATAACACAGTAACGTGATACAGTAACGTGACATATAACACAGTAACGTGATATATATAGCACAATAACGTGATATATAACACAGTAACGTGATATATAACACAGTAACGTGATACAGTAACGTGATATATAACACAGTAACGTGATATATAACACAATAACGTGATATATAACACAGTAACGTGATATATAACACAATAACGTGATATATAACACAGTAACGTGATATATATAGCACAATAACGTGATATATAACACAGTAACGTGATATATATAGCACAATAACGTGATATATAACACAGTAACGTGATATATAACACAATAACGTGACACAGTAACGTGATATATAACACAATAACGTGATATATAACACAGTAACGTGATATATAACACAGTAACGTGATATATAACACAGTAACGTGATATATAACACAGTAACGTGATATATAACACAGTAACGTGATATATATAGCACAATAACGTGATATATACCACAGTATCGTGATATATAACACAATAACGGGACACAGTAACGTGATATATAACACAGTAACGTGATATATAACACAGTAACGTGACACAGTAACGTGATATATAACACAGTAAACGTGATATATAACACAGTAACGTGATACATAACACAGTAACGTGATATATAACACAATAACGTGACACAATAACGTGATATATAACACAGTAACGTGATACAGTAACGTGATATATAACACAGTAACGTGATACAGTAACGTGATATACAACACAGTAACGTGACACAGTAACGTGACACAGTAACGTGATATACAACACAGTAACGTGACACAGTAACGTGATATATAACACAGTACGAAGCCGTAAACGCCAATCTCTGCTGGGTTGTAATATTCAGCGGGAAAAGATCATCAGGGGCAAATGAGGGGACCTTTGACAAGCCGCCGGCTTCCTGTCCCCATCGATGCCAGTAGTATAGTGGCCCTCAGGTAAATTCAGGAAAAAGTCGATCATGCAGTAGCGTAGTGGTTCAGAGCGTGCGTCTGGAAATACCCAGCACATAGGTTCGAACCCTCATCACGGCTCAGTAGATTTCCTAACTTTCCTAATCTACTTTCCTCAGTAGATTTTCCTTTCAGGAAAGATTTGTCTGCTAGCAACAACATTGAACAAGACCTCAACAATATGACGGAGTTGATGGTGGTGATATTGAGGCAAGAGTTGGCACTCACTGTTATGTCCGGGAGCCGGTCTGCCGAGTGGACAGCACGCTGGACTTGTGATCCTGTGGTCCCGGGTTCGATCCCAGGCGCCGGCGAGAAACAATGGGCAGAGTTTCTTTCACCCTATGCCCCTGTTACCTAGCAGTAAAATAGGTACCTGAGTGTTAGTCAGCTGTCACGGGCTGCTTCCTGGGGGTGGAGACCTAGTCGAGGACCGGGCCGCAGGGACACTAAAAGCCCCGAAATCATCTCAAGATAAGCTCTCTGTATATTATATAATTACGTTGTCTGCTTGTAGGGTGTGGAGCAGACAGTTGTGGCCAGGATGGGAAGACTACTCCGTCTGCGTGCTAGGTACTGGCGGTGCAGGTAAGGCTGCTGACCTTAACACCTGAGACCCATTACGCGTGGTCATGTGCCGCAGGTGTTGTTGGTCCGGGGACGACACCCGTCCACTCTCACCATTACTCGCCCCGACGGCCTTGAAATAATAACTTATTTGTGATAAGTGATTGCGAGGCTTTTGTTTTTGTTTTTTATGAGATGTTAATAATCTTTTAAGGGGAAGGAGAATCTTTTTTCACAAGGAGACCACAGTGAAGTAATGTACTGGAGGTGTACCTCACATATCTCGGCCCACAGGAACACCACCTACGTCATCAGGGGCCACAGGAACACCACCTACGTCATCAGGGCCCCAGGAACACCACCTACGTCATCAGGGCCCACAGGAACACCACCTACGTCATCAGGGCCCACAGGAACACCACCTACGTCATCAGGGCCCCCAGGAACACCACCTACGTCATCAGGGCCCACAGGAACACCACCTACGTCATCAGGGCCCCAGGAACACCACCTACGTCATCAGGGCCCACAGGAACACCACCTACGTCATCAGGGCCCCCAGGAACACCACCTACGTCATCAGGGCCCCCAGGAACACCACCTACGTCATCAGGGCCCACAGGAACACCACCTACGTCATCAGGGCCCACAGGAACACCACCTACGTCATCAGGGCCCCCAGGAACACCACCTACGTCATCAGGGCCCCCAGGAACACCACCTACGTCATCAGGGCCCCCAGGAACACCACCTACGTCATCAGGGCCCACAGGAACACCACCTACGTCATCAGGGCCCCCAGGAACACCACCTACGTCATCAGGGCCCACAGGAACACCACCTACGTCATCAGGGCCCACAGGAACACCACCTACGTCATCAGGGCCCCAGGAACACCACCTACGTCATCAGGGCCCCAGGAACACCACCTACGTCATCAGGGCCCCCAGGAACACCACCTACGTCATCAGGGCCCACAGGAACACCACCTACGTAATCAGGGCCCACAGGAACACCACCTACGTCATCAGGGCCCCACAGGAACACCTCCTACGTCATCAGGCCCCCAGGAACACTACCTACGTCATCAGGGCCCCAGGAACACCTCCTACGTCATCAGGGTCCCAGGAACACCACCTACGTCATCAGGGCCCCCAGGAACACCACCTACGTCATCAGGGCCCCCGGAACACCACCTACGTCATCAGGGCCCCCGGGAACACCACCTACGTCATCAGGGCCCCCAGGAACACCACCCTACGTCATAAGGGCCCCCAGGAACACCACCTACGTCATCAGGGCCCCCAGGAACACCACCTACGTCATCAGGGCCCCCAGGAACACCACCTACGTCATCAGGGCCCACAGGAACACCACCTACGTCATCAGGGCCCACAGGAACACCACCTACGTCATCAGGGCCCCCAGGAACACCACCTACGTCGTCAGGGCCCCAGGAACACCACCTACGTCATCAGGGCCCCCAGGAACACCACCTACGTCATCAGGGCCCACAGGAACACCACCTACGTAATCAGGGCCCACAGGAACACCACCTACGTCATCAGGGCCCCACAGGAACACCTCCTACGTCATCAGGCCCCCAGGAACACCACCTACGTCATCAGGGCCCCAGGAACACCTCCTACGTCATCAGGGTCCCAGGAACACCACCTACGTCATCAGGGCCCCCAGGAACACCACCTACGTCATCAGGGCCCCCGGGAACACCACCTACGTCATCAGGGCCCCCGGGAACACCACCTACGTCATCAGGGCCCCCAGGAACACCACCTACGTCATAAGGGCCCCCCCAGGAACACCACCTACGTCATCAGGGCCCCCAGGAACACCACCTACGTCATCAGGGCCCACAGGAACACCACCTACGTCATCAGGGCCCACAGGAACACCACCTACGTCATCAGGGCCCCACAGGAACACCTCCTACGTCATCAGGCCCCCAGGAACACCACCTACGTCATCAGGGCCCCAGGAACACCTCCTACGTCATCAGGGTCCCAGGAACACCATCTACGTCATCAGGGCCCCCAGGAACACCACCTACGTCATCAGGGCCCCCAGGAACACCACCTACGTCATCAGGGCCCCCGGGAACACCACCTACGTCATCAGGGCCCCCGGGAACACCACCTACGTCATCAGGGCCCCCAGGAACACCACCTACGTCATAAGGCCCCCCAGGAACACCACCTACGTCATCAGGGCCCCCAGGAACACCACCTACGTCATCAGGGCCCACAGGAACACCACCTACGTCATCAGGGCCCACAGGAACACCACCTACGTCATCAGGGCCCCCAGGAACACCACCTACGTCATCAGGGCCCCCAGGAACACCAACTACATCATCAGGGGCCACAGGAACACCTCCTACGTCATCAGGGCCCCCAGGAACACCACCTACGTCATCAGGGCCCCAGGAACACCACATACGTCATCAGGGCCCACAGGAACACCACCTACGTCTTCAGGGCCCCAGGAACACCACCTACGTCATCAGGGCCCACAGGAACACCACCTACGTCATCAGGGCCCACAGGAACACCACCTACGTCATCAGGGCCCACAGGAACACCACCTACGTTATCAGGGCCCCAGGAACACCACCTACATCATCAGGGGCCACAGGAACACTACCTACGTCACCAGGGCCCCCAGGAACACCACCTACGTCATCTGGGCCCCCAGGAACACTACCTACGTCATCAGGGCCCCAGGAACACCACCTACGTCATCAGGACACCCCAGGAACACTAACTACGTCATCAGGGCCCCAGGAACACCACCTACATCATCAGGGCCCCCAGGAACACCTCCTACGTCATCAGGGCCCCCAGGAACACCACCTACATCATCAGGGCCCCCAGGAACACCTCCTACGTCATCAGGGCCCCCAGGAACACCACCTACGTCATCAGGGCCCCCAGGAACACCACCTACGTCATCAGGACCCCCAGGAACACCACCTACGTCATCAGGGCCCACTGGAACACTACCTACGTCATCAGGGCCCACTGGAACACCACCTACGTCATCAGGGCCCCCAGGAACACCACTTACGTCATCAGGGCCCCCAAGAACACCACCTACGTCATCAGGGCCCCAGGAACACCACCTACGTCATCAGGGCCCCAGGAACACCACCTACGTCATCAGGGCCCCTAGGAACACCACCTACGTAATCAGGGCCCCCAGGAACACCACTTACGTCATCAGGGCCCCCAAGAACACCACCTACGTCATCAGGGCCCCAGGAACACCACCTACGTCATCAGGGCCCCAGGAACACCACCTACGTCATCAGGGCCCACTGGAACACCACCTACGTCATCAGGGCCCCCAGGAACCCCTCCTACGTCATCAGGGGCCACAGGAACAACCACCTACGTCATCAGGGCCCCAGGAACACCACCTACGTCATCAGGGCCCCAGGAACACCACCTACGTCATCAGGGCCACAGCAACACCACCTACGTCATCAGGGCCCCAGGAACCCACCTACGTCATCAGGGCCCCAGGAACAACCCCCTACATCATCAGGGCCCCCAGGAACACCACCTACGTCATCAGGGCCCCCACGAACACTAACTACGTCATCAGGGCCCCCAGGAACAACCACCTACGTCATCAGGGTCCCCAGGAACAACCACCTACGTCATCAGGGCCCCCAGGAACAACCACCTACGTCATCAGGGCCCCCAGGAACACCACCTACGTCATCAGGGCCCCAGGAACAACCACACTACGTCATCAGGGCCCCCAGGAACACCACCTACGTCATCAGGGCCCCCAGGAACACCACCTACGTCATCAGGGCCCCAGGGAACACTACGTCATCAGGGCCCCAGGGAACACTACGTCATCAGGGCCCCCAGGAACACCACCTACGTCATCAGCGGCCCCCAGGAACACCACCTATGTCATCAGGGCCCCAGGAACCCCACCTACGTCATCAGGGCCCCCAGGAACACCACCTACGTCATCAGGGCCCCCAGGAACACCACCTACGTCATCAGGGCCCCAGGAACACCACCTACGTCATCAGGGCCCCCCAGGAACACCACCTACGTCATCAGGGCCCACAGGAACACCACCTACGTCATCAGGGCCCCAGGAACACCACCTACGTCATCAGGGCCCCCCAGGAACACCACCTACGTCATCAGGGCCCCAGGAAACACCTCCTACGTCATCAGCGCCAATTGGAACACCACCTACGTCATCAGGGCCCCAGGAACACCACCTACGTCATCAGGGCCCCAGGGAACACTACGTCATCAGGGCCCCCAGGAACACCACCTACGTCATCAGGGCCTCCCAGGAACACCACCTACGTCATCAGGGCCCCAGGAACACCACCTACGTCATCAGGGCCCCCAGGAACACCACCTACGTCTCAGGGCCCCAGGAACACCACCTACGTCATCAGGGCCCCAGGAACACTACCTACGTCACCAGGGTCCCAGGAACACCACCTACGTCATCAGGGCCCCAGGAACACCACCTACGTCATCAGGGCCCCCAGGAACACCACCTACGTCATCAGGGCCCCCAGGAACACCACCTACGTCATCAGGGCCCACAGGAACACCACTTACGTCATCAGGGCCCCCAGGAACACCACCTACGTCATCAGGCCCACAGGAACACCACCTACGTCATCAGGGCCCCCAGGAACACTACCTACGTCATCAGGGCCCCAGGAACACCACCTACGTCATCAGGGCCCCAGGACACCACCTACGTCATCAGGGCCCACAGGAACACCACCTACGTCATCGGGGCCCCAGGAACACCACCTACGTCATCAGGGCCCCAGGAACACCTCCTACGTCATCAAGGCCCCAGGAACACCACCTACGTCATCAGGGCCCACAGGAACACCACCTACGTCATCAGGGCCCCCAGGAACACACCTACGTCATCAGGGCCCCAGCAACACCACCTACGTCATCAGGGCCCCCAGGAACACCACCTACGTCATCAGGGCCCATTGGAACACCACCTACGTCATCAGGGCCCCAGGAACACCACCTACGTCATCAGGGCCCCAGGGAACACTACGTCATCAGGGCCCCCAGGAACACCACCTACATCATCAGGGGCCCCCAGCAACACCACCTACGTCATCAGGGCCCCAGGAACACCACCTACGTCATCAGGGCCCCAGGAACACCACCTACGTCATCATGGCCCCAGGAACGCCACCTACGTCATCAGGGCCCCCAGGAACACCACCTACGTCATCAGGGCCCACTGGAACACCACCTACGTCATCAGGGCCCCCAGGAACTCCTCCTACTTCATCAGGGCCCACTGGAAACACCACCTACGTCATCGGGGCCCCCCAGGAAACACCTCCTACTTCATCAGGGCCCACTGGAACACCACCTACATCATCAGGGGTCCCCAGGAACACCACCTACATCATCAGGGCCCCCAGGAACACTTCCTACGTCATCAGGGCCCACTGGAACATCACCTACGTCATCAGGGCCCCCAGGAACACAACATACGTCATCAGGGCCCACTGGAACACCACCTACATCATCAGGGCCCCCAGGAACACCTCCTACTTCATCAGGGCCCACTGGAACACCACCTACATCATCAGGGCCCCCAGGAACACCACCTACATCATCAGGGCCCCCAGGAACACCAACCTACGTCATCAGGGCACCGAGGAACACCACCTACGTCATCAGGGCCCACTGGAACACCACCTACATCATCAGGGCCCACTGGAACACCACCTACATCATCCGGGCCCCCAGGAACACTACCTACGTCATCAGGGCCCCCAGGAACACCACCTACGTCATCAGGGCCCACTGGAACACCACCTACATCATCAGGGCCCACTGGAACACCACCTACGTCATCAGGGCCCCCAGGAACACCACCTACGTCATCAGGGCCCACTGGAAACACCAGCTACATCATCAGGGCCCCCAGGAACACCACCTACATCATCAGGGCCCCCAGGAACACTAACTACGGTCATCAGGGCCCACTGGAACACCACCTACATCATCAAGATCCCCAGGAACAACCACCTACATCATCAGGGGACCCCCAGGAACACCAACTACGTCATCGGGGCCCCCAGGAACACTAAACTACGTCATCAGGGCCCCCAGGAACAACCACCTACATCATCAGGGCCCCCAGGAACACCACCTACGTCATCGGGGCCCCCAGGAACACTAACTACGTCATCAGGGCCCACTGGAACACCTCCTACGTCATCGGGGCCCCCAGGAACACCACCTACGTCATCAGGGCCCACTGAAACACCACCTACGTCATCAGGGCCCCCAGGAACACCAACTACGTCATCAGGGCCCCCAGGAACACTAACTACGTCATCAGGGCCCCCAGGAACAACCACCTACATCATCAGGGGCCCCCAGGAACACCAACTACGTCATCGGGGCCCCCAGGAACACTAACTACGTCATCAGGGCGCCCAGGAACAACACACCTACATCATCAGGGGGCCCCCGGGATCACCAACTACGTCATCGAGGCCCCCAGGAACACTACCTACGTCATCAGGGCCCCCAGGAACAACACCTACGTCATCAGGGCCCCCAGAAACAACCACCTACATCATCAGGGCCACAGGAACTCCACCTACGTCATCAGGGCCCCCAGGAACACCACCTACATCATCAGGGCCCCCCAGGAACACCACCTACGTCATCAGGGCCCACTGGAACAACCACCTACATCATCAGGGCCCCCCAGGAACACCACCTACGTCATCAGGGCCCACTGGAACACCACCTACGTCATCAGGGCCCCCAGGAACACCACCTACGTCATCAGGGCCCCCAGGAACACTAACTACGTCATCAGGACCCCAGGAACACCACCTACGTCATCAGGGCCCACTGGAACACCACCTACATCATCAGGGCCCCCAGGAACACCACCTACGTCATCAGGGCCCCCCAGGAACACCACCTACGTCATCAGGGCCCCCAGGAAACACCACCTACATCATCAGGGCCCCCAGGAACACCACCTACGTCATCAGGGCCCCCAGGAACACCACCTACGTCATCAGGGGCCCCCAGGAACACCACCAAAGTCATCAGGGCCCCCAGGAACACTAACTACGTCATCAGGGCCCCAGGAACACCACCTACGTCATCAGGGCCCCAGGAACACCACCTACGTCATTAGGGTCCACTGGAAACACCACCTACTTCATCAGGGCCCCCAGGAACACCTCCTACGTCATCAGAGCCCACTGGAACACCACCTACATCATCAGGGCCCCCAGGAACACCACCTACATCATCAGGGCCCCCAGGAACACTAACTACGTCATCAGGGCCCACTGGAACACCGCCTACGTCATCAGGGCCCCCAGGAACACCACCTACGTCATCAGGGCCCCAGGAACACCACCTACGTCATCAGGGCCCTCTGGAACACCACCTACATCATCAGGGCCCCAGGAACACCACCTACGTCATCAGGGCCCACTGGAACACCACCTACATCATCAGGGCCCCCAGGAACACCACCTACGTCATCAGGGCCCACAGGAACACCACTTACGTCATCAGGGGCCCCCAGGAACACCACCTACGTCATCAGGGCCACAGGAATACCACCTACGTTATCAGGGCCCACAGGAACACCACCTACGTCATCAGGGCCCACAGGAACACCACCTACGTCATCAGGGCCCCCAGCAACACCACCTACGTCATCAGGGCCCACAGGAACACCACCTACGTCATCAGGGCCCCACAGGAACACCTTTTTACGTCATCAGGGGCCCCCAGGAACACCACCTACGTCATCAGGGCCCACAGGAACACCAACTACGTCCATCAGGGCCCACAGGACCACCAACTACGTCATCATGGCACCCAGGAACACCTCCTACGTCATCAGGGCCCCCAGGAAACACCACCTACGTCATCAGGGCCCACAGGAACACCACTACGTCATCAGGACCCCCAGGAACACTACCTACGTCATCAGGGCCACAGGAACACCACCTACATCATCAGGGCCCTAGGAACACCTCCTACGTCATCAGGGCCCACAGGAACACCTCAAACGTCATCAGGGCCCCCAGGAACACCACCTACGTCATCAGGGCCACAGGAACACCACCTACATCATCATGGCCCCCAGGAACACCTCCTACGTCATCCGGGCCCCCAGGAACACCTCCTAGGTCATCAGGGCCCCCATGAACACCACCTACATCATCAGGGCCCCAGGAACACCACCTACGTCATCAGGGCCTACAGGAACACCACCTACGTCATCAGGACCCCCCAGGAACACTAACTACGTCATCAGGGCCCCCAGGAACACCACCTATGTCATCAGGGCCCCCAGGAACACCACCTACGTCATCAGGGCCCACAGGAACACCACCCACGTCATCAGGACCCCCCAGGAACACCTCCTACGTCATCCGGGCCCCCAGGAACACCTCCTAGGTCAATCAGGGCCCCCATGAACACCACCTCTATCATCAGGGCCCCAGGAACACCACCTACGTCATCAGGGCCTTCAGGAACACCACCTACGTCATCAGGACCCCCCAGGAACACTAACTACGTCATCAGGGCCCCCAGGAACACCACCTATGTCATCAGGGCCCCAGGAACACCACCTACGTCATCAGGGCCACCAGGAACACCACCTACGTCATCAGGGGCCCCAAGAACACCACCTACGTCATCCGGACCCCCCAGGAACACCACCTACGTCATCAGGGCCCCAGGAACACCACCTACGTCATCAGGGCCCCCAGGAACACCACCTACGTCATCAGGGCCCCAGGAACACTAACTCCGTCATCAGGGCCCCCAGGAACACCACCTACGTCATCAGGGGCCCCAGGAACACTAAGTACGTCATCAGGGCCCCCAGGAACACCACCTACGTCATCAGGGGCCCCAGGAACACTAACTACGTCATCAGGGCCCCCAGGAACACCACCTACGTCATTTGGGGCCCCAGGAACACTAACTACGTCATCAGGGCCCCCAGGAACAACCACCTACATCATCAGGGGCCCCCAGGAACACCAACTACGTCATCAGGGCCCCCAGGAAACACTAACTACGTCATCAGGGCCCCCAGGAACAACCACCTACGTCATCAGGGCCCCCAGGAACACCAACTACGTCATCAGGGCCCCCAGGAACACTAACTACGTCATCAGGGCCCACAGGAACACCACCTACGTCATCAGGGCCCCCAGGAACAACCACCTACATCATCAGGGCCCCCAGGAACACCACCTACGTCATCAGGGCCTCCAGGAACACCCACCTACGTCATCAGGGCCACAGGAACACCACCTACATCATCAGGGCCCCCAAGAACACCACCTACGTCATCAGGGCCCCAGGAACACCACCTACGTCATCAGGGCCCACTGGAACACCCCTACGTCATCAGGGCCCCCAGGAACACCACCTACGTCATCAGGGCCCACAGGAACACCACCTACGTCATCAGGGCCCCCAGGAACACCACCTACGTCATCAGGGCCCACAGGAACACCACCTACGTCATCTGGGCCCCCAGGAACACCACCTACGTCATCAGGGCCCACAGGAACACCACCTACGTCATCAGGGCCCACAGGAACACCACCTACGTCATCAGGGCCCACCGGAACACCACCTACGTCATCAGGGCCCCCAGGAACACCAACTACGTCATCAGGGCCCCCAGGAACACTAACTACGTCATCAGGGCCCCCAGGAACACCACCTACGTCATCAGGGCCCCCAGGAAGACGCAGCAAGAGTTTATCGATGCCCAACTGCAGCTGCCCTGGCGAGTCTCGTTATTTAAATGGCCGACTAGCACATGAAACAACGAGCCTAAAGAATGTCCAACTCTACCATTATCTAAACCTTTATATATTGTTTAAGTAATTTGAAATCTAAAATAAAAAAAGTTACAAATAATTTTATTAAATATTTATTTGTAATTACAATAACTTGGTAATATATTTTTGCATTAGCAAAATATATTTTAAATTCGTATCTGGTGGAACTCATTTAAATTCTTCACAAATATTAACCTGATTTTACCTGATGGCCATTAACACTAGTGGCCTTGACGAGGACTTGGAGCCAGCGGCTTGTCGAAGGCACCCCATTTGCCTATATGATTTTTTCCAGGTATATTTTGAAATTCAGCCCAGTTTTGCCAGTTAATACGGCTTCGGCAGGTAGGTGTTCCGTGGGTAGGGTTTTAATTGATATACATTAAGAAGGTACAGTGCGTTTATGAGAGTATACATAGTGCAACGGTTCAATTGTTACATAAAGTATGATGACAATAAACACAGACACTAAGAGAATATATATATATATAGTATATATATATATATATATATATATATATATATATATATATATTATATATATATATATATATATATATATATATATATATATATATATATATATATATAATATATATTTTTTTTTTTTTTTAAAGTTTGTGAGGGTACCACCTCTGGTGCCAATGTGGGGACCCATAGCCTCGGAGAAGAAAATGAAAAGTATTCAGAGGAGACCTTGTGGTCTCTCACTGAACACTAATATTATCTTCTCCTACCACCCCCATTCTTTTGTATGTACACATATATATTTACTTTATTTGAAACTTTGTTACAAAAAAGGAGTTACATATGGGTTACAAAGATAGTTGTCATAGGTTGTCGAGTTCCTCCAGCTCCTCAGATGGCGGGCAGGAACCCTGGATGCAGTGCGCATTTCCCCTCTGTATCGCCACACTGAGGCGCTGGAAAAGAAAGCTTGCAGCTCTCGGGTCCCTTGTTGTTTCAATGAGCCTAGAACCCAGTTCCTTCAAAAAAACTGGTAGCACTTTTACCCCAGGCGCCGAGCGTCTCAGAAGCAATGGGGACAAAATTGTAGTGGTGATCCAGTTCTCTATACTTACGGGATTTGGCTGCTTCCCTGTGGGTGGCAGCGCCACCTGGTTGTGCAACACTGAGGTTAATGTAGGTGTTAGCCAGGGTTGATACGCACGTGTAGTCCCATACCAACTGCTTGCCATTCTTCCAGGGGTTCACTGTGATACCATCCGGGCGACCAATAAGAGCATCAGAGTTACGGGGCGTTAGGTAACGGGGCTCTCTTTCAGCTGGGCATCCAGCTGTAGTGAGGCTCCTCTTGATGATGTCGTTAACTTCACTGTGCCTCGAGTGCCATCCCCCTGTGCTTTGGCAGAGTAGGCCATGGTGACCGTACCTGTCAGCCACCACCTCGCCGCAAATACACCTATATCTGGTGTGGATTGGGGCAGCAAGGCGGAGGGCCACAGCAATTCGGAGGGCGTGTGGTGTGAGACGCGTGCCAGTTGCCGACATTGGGGGTTGCTAACGAGGAAATCCCCTGCATGTTGGTGCTGCTACTGCTGTGAGGCGAGCAATGTCGTGTTGTGTTGTTGCAGCACCCAGGCACTCTGCAGCAACTTGGTCTACAATGGGACCATCCCAGCTGGATTGCTTGTGGGATTTTGGAGATGGTGGTTGAGGTGATTGGCCTGCACGAGAGGCCCACTCTGTGGCACAGCGTGTAAAATTGGGATCATGTACACCTGCCAGCTGATGTAAGTGGGCAGGTAGAATTTCCTTCACAAGGTCGTCGGATGCTGATAAGGAGGACAGGAAGGCTGGAACAGCGATTTGCGTTGCTGTTCGAACTCCGAGGCCCCCCAAGTCTTACGGGAAGAGAGGCTTGTTTCCACTGTAGGTCATCGAGAGAGAGGTTAAGGGCTTTTTCTAGCATTGATTTCAGTAACCGGTCATACTCACTTAGTTTTTGGCTACTGTAAGATGGTGAACACCTCAGAAAGTAGGCTAGCCTGGGGAGGGACAGACATCTGGTGATGAGGTAGAGTGCATCATGAGCATCAATATCCTCAATCCTCCCATCCATCCTCTTAAGGTCGGCGATTTTCTTATCAAGGACCTCATCGATGGCTTTCAACCCCAGGGGAGCTCCTAGGAGTGTGCTGTCTTCAGGTTTAGTTTTATGGATATTTGGCAGAAGACCCTCTATTCTCTCTACGATGCCCTGGTTGGAACATATTATTTCACATTTAGAAGGGTTCAGGGTGAGGCCTAAAACTGCACCTTGCTCCTGGATTTTCTGATGTCCTCCAGGAGGGAGTCTTGGGAACCAGCTAGGGTACCATCATCCAAGAACCAGATGTTAAGCTCGCTGGACAGGACTTCTGTGACTTGTTTGATGACTAAGCAGAAAAGGAGAGGAGCGAGGGGGTCACCCTGTTGGACGCCTTCTCGCGAGTCATGTTCGCCAAAAAGTAGCTTAAGATCCATACTGTAGCATGAATGTACAAAAGGGTAGAGGGAAGGGAAATGACTATGAACCGCACGGAGTACAGCATCCCTCCGCACCAAATTGAAGGCATTTTTGAAATCTAGCTTGATAAGGGCCTTTTCGTCTGTGATGTTGGCGATGAAGGCTCGAGCTGCATGGGCTGCCGCCTCACACCCTTGTGGAATGCCAAACCCGAGCTGTTTTGGCTTCAGCATGTTGGCCGCTGCATCACTAACTGTTCTTGCAGCTGCCTTTGCGACGAAACGCCGGAGAGAATTGCCCACAGCTATTGGCCTGATCCCTCCATCCTTTTTCTTTAGAGCACAGAGAGATGCTCCAAAAAAGATAGGTCTTATGGACGCTGGTATGTTGCCAGCTAGACATGTGTTGGTGAATCTGGTTAGTTCCACCAAGAGGTTCTTTGCAATGTCACCCAGTGCAGGGTTGAGCATTTGCTTGAGGTGGTTGGGTTTTAGTCCTGTGAACCCACCTGCTGATCCTGTAGGGAAGGACATGGCTGCTTTATGGACCACAGATTCAGCCACCCAGAGAGGTTCTGCTCCGGTAGCCCCCACTTGTACAATGTCGTCCTCACGCGGAGCCCTGGGTGGGTGTTTCTCCCTTAGGGCTTGAGCTGTTGCGGCATCTCTGTCGGCAATTGAGTCCTCACTGGTGATGACTCTTATTGCGCCAATAGTGTTTCCTTCTTCAATTTTCTTGGTGACTGATGTTCTGATTTTTGATGTCTCGGATATGCCACTGTTGCTCTTCCTGCCGTGGGTGTTTCTCGCGCGAGTGGGAAGGCGCACCTGGTTGTCCTCCCTGGGAAAATCATTTATAGCTTTGATGACTGAGGCAGCTAAGGTTTTGTCTCTCCTTGTAGGGGTGGCTAGACATATGTTGCCAAACATTAGGAGGTTGTGCCATGCTTGGGTCGTTCCAGGAGAGTCGTTGACCTTTCTCAGGAGGGCAGATAATTTGGCTGCTGCATGGGGGCGGGCTGCTTTAGGGATGTGTTGCAAGGTTCTGGCCGATGTTGCTTTGATAGCTTCTAATAAATTTTCTGTGGGAATGAAGGTCTGGGAGGTGTTTTGCCTTACGGGCGGTGTGGGCTGTTGATTGGTGTTCTCCTGGGAGGGCGCCCAGAACCCAAACACCTGGCTCCGTCGTGGTAATGAATGCGCACATTATCGTCACTCAACCGGATATAGCATACCCGGTCACACGTCTGACATCTACCTTGTCTACCCCTGTTTGATGGCTCATCTTGGCTTGGAGAAGCCTGGCTATCTGTTGGGAGCTGCGACATGGGCGGGCGCTGGGCTGGCGCTGGGCGGGCGCTGGGCTGGCGCTGGGCGGGCGCTGGGCTGGCGCTGGGCGGGCGCTGGGCGGGAAGGTGGACGGCGGGTGGAGACTGGAGGGTGGGCGGCGGTTGGAGGCTGGGGGGGTGATCAGCTGGCCGTGGCACTTACTACTCAGGTGAGTGGTAATACATATACCACCTCTATACAAAGTGTGGGTATACACCCACTACACAATATGTGGGTATACATTGGGTGGGTGGGTGGCGTAGACACACATGGGAGCCTCCCGGCTTCTATGGGGCGGGTGGCAAGGTGGCCTCGTGGGTGGGGAGGCGACGTGGTGGGGTGGGGTAGAGGGGGGAGAGCAGGTACTTCCCGGCCTGGGCGCTGGGTGGGGGCGGGGGTCAGGGCGACACTAACACTGGTATAATTTCCCCGTATATCACTGCACAATAATGAATGAATCACACACTTGTAATCTGACTCACTGCACGTGTGATGTACTCACAATATGATAGATATGTTGCGCCAATTATCGCTGACAACGTAACTTGTTCAGCAAAACTTTCAAAAAAGAAAAACACAAAACACTGTTTGGCACACGCGTAACCCCACCTCTCTCTCCTGACCACACAACACCCTCACTCACCCCCCACCTCCCCTCACTATGGGAGGCCTGCAGGGTCCATCCTGGCCCCTCACTCCAGCCTCCATGACTCCACACTGCCAACCCACCTGTTTTGATAAGTTTTCACATAGATGGTACACCGTAGGCACTTCCGGCCACTCCCACGTCTGCTTGGTGTATTCACGGTGAATATGGTTGAGTCTTGGTACGGTGAGGCCAAGATGTCTCAGGGTAATGGCTGAGAAGGCAGCAGCTCCTCCGCCACACGTCCGTCCCCTAGGCCTATATATATATATATATATATATATATATATATATATATATATATGAAGAGACAACCAACACAACACCTATACCCCTTTTAGACTATTTTACAGGAACTTCTTTTCAACAGCTCATAAAACGGAGGAAAGGGTCCTGAAAGATATTGCTAATAGAAACGTTATCCCTACAGACAAAATCAGAGGATACAACTGACTATTTACTATAAAACCAGAAAAAACGGCCAGCCTACTCATGAGAAACTCTCCAGACACAAAGCAGAATGCTTTAAAAGAGACCAACGTCGTCTATGCCTTCAAATGCCCTCTTGGGGACTGTAAGCTCCAAAAAAAACAGTATATAGGCAAGACAACAACATCTCTTTCTAGGCGTTTAACGATGCATAAGCAACAGGGCTCCATTAAGGAACATATAATCTCTTCCCACAACCAAACCATAGCCAGAGAAATCCTAGTAAACAACACAGAAATCATCGATAGATACAGCGATAGCAGGCGGCTTGACGTCTGCGAGGCTCTACACATCAAGACGTCAACACCAGCAATCAACAGCCAATTAATGCACAACTATATTCTACCCACCTCAAGACTCCACTCCAATATAGAAGCATCAAGAAATATGGACCAATAGGCTTTCTACAAATCACTTCCATTCAATACCCATTGTTTCGTGTTCTGTCTTGTGTTTAGGAATTTTAATACCCTATTAATACCACCTCACCCCATCCACCTCACTCAAATGTAGATATAAACAAATCGAAGATGTGTAAGTTCTATTCAGTTGTGTATGTGTAAGCTAAAGTCCTTTGAAAATGTAATAAGTTTTACGAAACGCGCTCAAGTGTCGCGTCAGACTAGAAATAAAAATGAATTTTGGAGAATTGATTTTTGAATTACCACCAACAGTGAAAAGAAACGTACGAAAGATCGAGAAAATTCGTGTTAGAATTATTAATCTTACTTTTTCGGTCATATTTAATAATAATATATATATATATATATGGACGAATGTAGTACACAGAAGTTTGCAGTGTAAGTAGGAAAAAGGTTTGAGTTCCATAATGAGAGCTTTGCTTCTCTCATTAGGCTAATGACTTTCAAGTGAGTATATTATTGGAATAATTTACTCGCTACAATAACATTGATGTTTTTACATTCATGTAAAAATAGTACGCATATCGTTTCAGGCAATTAAGTCCTTATCTGACAGATAATTTTAAGTAGGTAATTTCTAGCAAAAATTTAACAAATGGTTTTAAGGTATATTGTAAGAAAATTTGACAAAGATTAGTAGGTAAATTAAAGTAAAATTTGAAGGTTATCAACAGGTACATTGTAGTATAATTTGAGGATTATCTAAAGGTATAATGCAGTAAAATATGCGTAACCCTTAATTCTTCGTCTTTCTAGAGAATGCAATTTATACAAGCTAGTTGAGTAGAAATGTTGCCAATCTCATTAAACTAAATATTCCTATTGTATGCAACGTACTAGCCGATGAAATTTATTTATTTATTTATGCATATACAAGAATGTACATAAGGAGTGTGAGGATACAAATATGGTAATTACAGTCTTGTAAAGCCACTAGTACGCGCGAGCGTTTCGGGCAGGTCCTTAATCTAAGAAAATTTTAAGGAGGTAAATACTTGCAAAAATTTATAGACAAAAAAAATGATAACAGTTACATGAAATGAAAAAAAAGATGAGAGAAAATTGTAGGTACAGTATATTAAAGCACATAGGTAGCTAAGATTGATTGCAATGACAGCTTGAATGGTAGTTTGACAAAAATTGGTAGTCACACTACAGCATATGGCTAGCACATAAAAGAAGACAGCAATGAACACAATGATAAGGTTGTTTGATATTACATAAAAATTAGGAGATTGGGTAACACTAGGTACAGAGCAAATTTATTTCCATTATATCTGTACCCTGTATTTCCATTATATCTGTACATATGTGGTATATTCCCAGTTATATTTTTTCAAGGACCAAAACTCTTCCTCACGTACCAATTTACGTCTCACAGTAGCCGTCCATCGCCGTAGACAGAAGAATAGTCGTGATTGGTTCAATTATAATGAAAATTGTAGGTTTCAGGCCCCACATTGGTTGTGAAATTTACCTACTATAGTCCATGCTCTTAGAATATTACAGATCAGCTACATCCTATTGAAGGCTCGTAGTTTTGTTTTGAGAAATATTAGTGGTTCTTAGTAAATTATAATAAGCACAATAAATTATTACATATAATAAGAGTGCTTCACCAATCAACATTATATACACTAGTCTGTGCTTTAAAAATCTTTAAAGAATGTATAGTACGAACGTTAACAAAAAACGAAGTTACGTTGGAATGTCTATGGGGTAAACTACTGCAAACAGGATGGAATAGTGTCTACTACCTTCTATAGGATGGGAATAGGGTCCACTACCACCTGTTAGGTCGGTAAGGGGTCCATACCACTTGTAACATGGGTCTGGGCCCATCAACTGCCAATAGAATGGGTATGGGGGACGAATATCATCCACAGGATGGGTATGGGGTCCATTTACGCCTATTGGATGGGTATTTATTTATTTATTTATTTATTTATTTATTTATTTATTTATTTATTTATTTATTTATTTATTTATTTATTTATATACAAGAAGGTACATTGGGTTTGTGAGAATACATTGGATAGTGCAGTATTTACATTCTTATAAAGCCACTAGTACGCACAGCGTTTCGGGCAGGTCCTTAATCTAGCAGATAATTTTAAGTAGGTCCTCAGATAATTTTAAGTAGGTAGGTTTAATATGGTCCTCTACCACCCACAGGATGAGTATGGCGTCCACTACCGCCTGCAGGATGAGTATGTGGTCCAGTACTGCGCACAGGATGGGTTTGGAGACCAATGCATCTACAGGATGAGTATGGGGTCAGCTACTGCCCACTGGATGGGTATATCAAATCAAATCAAATCAAATATTTATTCAGGTAAAGTACATGCATACAAGGTGAGATACAAAACGTTGATGGATTTATAGATAGAGCTGGTACATACAATGCCTAAAGCCACTATTACACAAAGCGTTTCGAGCATGAAAAAACACTAAGACTAAAACTTAATACTAATTGAGATTAAAGTATAAATTGTGTCGAGAAAATAAAAAAATAAAAAAGGGGGGAACATGGCAGAAAAAATACAATTTGATCAACAGACAGTGTTTAAAATAGAACACAAGGGTTGACATTATGGGGGTGAGGTAGGTTACAGGGAGTTAACTAGGTAGTACTTAGTTTTTATCTTAAACTGGTTGGAGAGGTACAGTCTTTAACATAATTGGGAAGAACATTCCACATTCTGGGTCCCTTGATTTGTAAAGCATTTCTAGTTTGATTAAGTCGTACTCTTATCAAATATCAAATAGGTATTTGTATTTACAATCTTGTAAAGCCACTAGTACGCGCAGCATTAAGAGCAGGTCCTTAATCTAACAGATAATTTTAAGTAGGTAAATTCTAGCAGAATTAATAAAATGATAACAGATACATTGCAAGAAAAAAATGAAATGAGAGAGATTAGTAAGTATATTAAAGCAAGTTGGTATATTAAAGCTCTGATTGATTACATTGACAGCATGATTGGTAATTTAAACAAGATTAATAGGCACCATACAGCAGATTGATAGCACATATAAGAAGACAGCAATGATCACAATGGTAAAGATGTTCAGATTGGGTACATAAAGATTGGGAGATTGAGTAGCAATAGATACAGTGTAATTTTAAAGCAATAAGGTAAAAAACTATGAAGATGAAATTAGGTACTTTTTAGTTTTGTTTTTGAATGACGCAAAAGTTGGACAGCTTTTCATTTCATTAGGGAGTGAGTTCCATAGACTAGGTCCCTTTATTTGCATAGTGTTTACCCAGATCAAATTTTTTACTCTGGGGATATCAAAGAGATATTTATTTCTGGGTGGTGATAATGGGTCCTATTGCATCTGTCCAGGGAGAGTTTCAGAGCAGGATTTGCATTTAAGAACAGGGTTTTGTAAATGTAGTTGACACAAGAGAATTTGTGGAGTGAGATTATGTTTAGCATGTTTAGGGAGTTAAACAAGGGGACTGAGTGTTGTCTGAAAGCAGAATTTGTTATAATTCTGATAGCAGATTTTTGCTGAGTGATGATGGACTTGAGGTGGTTTGCAATGGTTGAACCCCATGCACAGATACCATAATATGTCCAAAGCCAAGGTTTGCTTCAATGGAGCAGTCTCCAGAACAATGAATATGGAACTCGGGACCCCCCAAGGCAGAGTCTTAAGCCCTACACTATTCAATGTACTTATGAATGCCATTGCAAATATTGATTTTCCGGAAGGAACACAACAAGTGGGATATGCAGATGATGTCCTAATACAAGCTCCCACCTTGGGAAAAATTGAACAGTCCATTGAACTCCTTGGAAGGAAATGTATTGAGCTCGGTTTCACTCTCTCCACAAACAAGACGGAGGCATACTCCCATCACAAGCGGAGAGCAAATGAAGAACTGCAAATTAATGGTGTAACACTTGAATGGGTTGACCACTATCGGTACCTTGGCGTCACTGTCGGCTCTAACAAGGGAAAGAAAGAGGAGCTCAATCAACTCATAGGAACATGCAAAAGTCGACTCAGGGAACTGAAAGCTATGACCTGGAATGGACATGGAGCCTCTATTGCCGTGCTTAAAATGATGTACACAGCCTATGTGCGCTCCGTCATAGACTATGCCGCACCAGTTCTGTGCACCTACTCCCAAAGCGATATGAAAAGGCTCGAAAGCATTCAAAATGAAGCCATGACAATCATTCTTGGAGTTCCAAGAACTGCCAAAACGTCTAATCTACGAGAGGAGTTGTCCCTCCCCAGTGTTAAAAGCAGAATTCAGGAGCAGAATGCTAAGCTTGCAATTAGGATAGCCAGAGATCCCCATTACAATGATATTGCTAAGAAAAAACTGAGTTCTGTGCTACTTTCAGGGGGAAACAGGAGAAGCAAAAAATGGCATCACAGATCAGTCTGCTACCTCGAAGAGCTTCACCTGCTTGAGCAAGCCCGTGAGCTCCTGCCTGTAGAGAGGTTACCTCCCTGGGAGGATGACTCATGCAGAATTATCATCAATGAAATGGCAACGAAAAAATCCAACATGATACCACAAGAAATGAGGCACAAGTATCTCGAGGAAATTTATAAGAAGCCGGAGATGAACTATATCAAATCTACACTGACGGGTCATCTAATCCTGTCAATGGCAGGGCTGGTGCAGCATACACGGTAATCAAGGATAATACTTTCCAACGCAGAAATGAAGAAAAAGCACGTATTGAGAACTATGCCTCTTCAACGCAAGCAGAGCTAACTGCCATTGTTATGGCGTTAAGGTTTCTTGAACGGAACACTAATGGTGCAGTGATTTGCACCGATTCAAAAGCAGCACTGCAAAGCCTAAGTAAAAATCTGGCAGAAAATTTTGTGATAGTCGCTGAAATTAAGAGAGCTGTGAGAGTACTTACCAATCAGGGAAGAGTCATCAAGTTTCTGTGGATCCCCTCCCATGTTGGAATAAGTGGGAATGAACGAGCAGATGTGCTGGCTGCTGAAGGCGCTGAAGGAGACCATATTGAATACTTCATACCCAAGACTCTACTACAAATTAGAGGTATTGTCAGGCAACATCACCGTGACAAGGTAACTGAGAAAAAGGGGATCGAAGCACAAACCAGTGAATCTGTACGATGGTACAACATGGTTGCAGCTGGCAATCCCAGTCATTATGGACGAAGAGGTGGTGGCCGCGGGAGAGAATCAGTAATAGCGAGAATCCGTCTTGGATACAAATAAAAATGGAGATTTGGAATGGAAACAACAGTTGATCAGCGAAGTTGCAGAATCTGTGGTGAGAGTGATGGACACCGCCTTGACCACTATCTACGTGAATGTGAACACCTGAGAGACATTAGGAATATGTGTAGAATAATAAACCCCACATTGTTTGAGTTAGGAAAACACTATTTGTCAAATATTGATGCTGTTCTTAAAAGATTTCCCCATTTTGCACCCGCAAGATAACGTAAGCTTTTAAGGGTTGATAGATGATAATCTTCTTGTTTGATGAGCTATTCACTTGAGACAGTTAAGCAAGTCCCAGCTGTGTCTGGGTACAAGTGACAGGATGAACAACCCAGCGGGTTTTCTTCCTATTGGGAAGTGTTGTACATTCTGCTATGGCGGTATGTCCACTCACAGGATGAGTGACGCTGCCCAATAAACTCGCCCCTCGGGGCAAAATTTAATGTTCCACTTCCGCCCACAGGATGTGTGTGGAGTTCACTATACAACCCACAGGATGGGTATAGGTCCACAATCACCCACAGGATGAAAATTGTGTCTACTACCGCCCACAGCATGGGTATGGCCTCCATTGTCGCCCCCAGGATGAGTATAGGGTGGAGAACCGTCCTCGGAATGGGTATATGCTTAACTACCGCCGATAGGATGAGTATATCGTCTACTACCGCCCACAGGATGGGTATGGGGTTAACTACCACCCATAGGACCCGTATGGGGTCCACTACCGCCCTCAGGGTGGGTATTGGGCCCACTAATGCTCACAGGATGGGTACGGGTTCACTACCACCCACAGGATGGGAATGGCCTCCACTGCCGCATACAGGATGAGTAGAGGGTCCAATACCACCCCACGGGATGGACATGGGTCCATTACCGCCCACAATATGCTTATGGGGTCAAGTACCGCGGTCCACTACCGCCCACAGGATAGGTATGGGGTCCACTACCGCCCATAGGGTGGGTATGGGGTCCACAATCACCCACAGGATGAGTATACTGGGTCCACTACCACCAACAGGATGAGTATACTGGGTCCACTACCACCAACAGGATGAGTATACTGGGTCCACTACTGCCCACAGGATGGGTATGGGATTTATAATTATAATAAGAACTATTAGTTTATTAAGTTTATTACTTATTAAGTTTATTATTACTTATTAAGTTTATTATTACTACTTAATTATTATAATTAAGTACCTAATTTCATCTTCAAAGTTTCCTACTCTGTGCTTTAAAATTGTTCTGTATCAGGTATTACCCAATCTTGATGTGCTTAATCCAATCATCTTTACCATTGTAATCATTGTTGTCTTCTTATATGTGCTAGCAATATGCTGTATTGTGCCTATTAATCCTTGATAAATTACCATTCAAGCTGTCAATGAAGTCCATCTGAGCTACCTATGTGCTTTAATATACATACAAATCTCTTATCTCTTTTTTTTTTTTACTTGCAATGTACCTGTTATCATTTTATAAATTTTCCTAATATTTACCTACTTAAAATTTTCTGTTAGATTAAGGACCTGCCCGAAACGCTGCGCGTACTAGTGGCTTTACAAGAACATAATCACTATGCTATGTAACCTCACAATCCCAATGTACCTTCTTGTATATATATATATATATATATATATATATATATATATATATATATATATATATATATATATATATATATATATATATCATACTATATATATATATATATATACAAATATATATATATACATATATATATACATATATATATACTTGCTCGAAATGCTTGCTGCGTCCTCGGTTCCTGTCCAGAAGCGGAGGAGCTTCAAGAGATCCATAACCTTTAGGCATTTGTCTTGTATGTTTTGTAACCTTTAAATACACAATAAAGGAAAAAAAAAGGGAAGGGGGTGGTAGGAGAAAAGCACACAGAAACTGTATTGGAGGGAATACACATTCCCTCCAATGCGTTATGTGTGGTTTCCTCCGAGGCTATGGGTCCCCCTTCTTCCAGCCAGAGGTGGTACTCCCTATATATATATATATATATATATATATATATATATATATATATATATATATATATATATATATATATATATATATATATATATATATATATATATATATATATGTAAATAGTTATTACATACACTTACAAATCAAAGGACCCAGAATGTGGAATGACCTTCCCACTAGGGACAATGCAACTAGGACAATAAGGAGCAGGGCGGCGCTCCATCAAGTGACCATGGGTTAAGCGAGTATGGCCAATACGCAACCTCGCCAGAGCTGTTTCCCACCTCCGGTTACGGTGGAAGGAGGACGGCCACGAGGAAACACAACATTTAAGAGTACGTAGCTTGTTACCAGTAACAGACAACCAAGAAGCCTGCCAACGGGTAAGGACTGAGGAATGGATAACCGGGTAAAAGTCGGAATACGGAATGCCTTTACGAGAGATGGGACAAGAGCGGACAGCTTCCTTGGCGGCAGCATCCGCACGCTCATTTAAAGACACACCAATATGGCTGGGAACCCAACAAAACTCAACCGACTTAAATTTACTGTGAACGAGAAACAGCCAATGCTGGATCTCGACAACTACTAGATGAACCGGATTAAAGGACCCGAGAGCCATGAGGGCACTACGAGAGTCAACAACAACTACAAAGGAAGACTGACAACGAGAAAGCAGGAGACGAAGAGCATAGAGAATAGCATAAAGTTCCGCTGTAAAGACGCTAATCTCCAGAGGTAAGCGACACATATAAGTGCGATCAGGAAAAACAACAGAGTAGCCAACACCGTCCGCTGACTTAGACCCATCGGTGAAGACAGAAACGGAGCGGGAGTGAGAAGAAAAGTGCTCGAGGAAAAGGCGTTTTAGAACCGTAGGAGGGGTAAAAGCTTTAGTGATACGGGTCAAGGATGTACAAAACCGCGGAAGAGGGACCCTCCACGGGGGCAAAGAAGGAACAACACGAGGAGAAACATCAGAAATACGAACGGAAAGAGAATCCTGTAGGCGAGATAACCGGACAGAAAGAGGGAGGTGGTGAAGAGGAACAGGAACCGCAGGAGAGGTAAAAGTTAAAGCACGACAGAGGCGAGAGGAAGGATGTTGCAAGGACCGCGCAAGATAGCGAAGACAGTAGCGATCACGGCGGTCCGGGAGAGACAGGAAGCCAGTGTCAACATACAAGCTAAGGATGGGAGTCGAACGAAAGGCACCAGAACTGAGGCGCAACCCAGTATGGTGCAAAGCATCAAGACGGCGAAGAGTAGAAGGAGAAGCAGACGAGTAAGCAGAGCAACCATAATCGAGCTTAGACAGGACGAGAGAGGAATGTAAAGCAAGGAGAGTGCGCCTATCTGCCCCCCAAGAAGTATGGGACAAGACCCGAAGGAGGGTAAGGGCCTTAGAGCACTCAACACGGAGGTAAGAGATATGGGGAGACAAAGACAAACGAGTGTCAAGGAATAACCCCAAAAGCTTCGCGGAATCTTTGTATTCAAGGGGATGACCATAAAGTGACAAAGAGGGACGAAGAACAACCCGTTTCCGCGTAAAAGTCATGGCACAAGACTTAGAAGTAGAGAACTTGAAGCCATGATCTGTGGCCCAAGACGACACGGCATCAATTGCAAGTTGAAGCCGGCGTTGAAGGAGAGGCGAATCATCACCCTGACAACAAAGGGTAAGATCATCGACATAGAGAGCGGAGAAGACACCAGAAGGAAGAAAGGAAAGAAGACCATTGAGGGCAACCAGAAAAAGAGTAGTGCTCAGAACACTACCCTGGGGCACACCTTCGTATTGCTGAAAAGAGGGAGAGAGAGCGGTACCAAGGCGCACCCGAAAGGAACGACGAGAGAGGAAGCTGCGGAGAAAGAGAGGGAGATGACCACGAAGGCCAAAAGAATGAAGTTGGGATAGGATATGATAACGCCAAGTGGTGTCGTAAGCCTTTTCCAGGTCAAAAACGACGGCAACAACGGAGGTCTTCGCAGCAAAAGCAGTACGAATATAGACCTCCAAGTTCACCAGGACATCTGTCGTGCTGCGGCACTTGCGGAAACCAAATTGAGAAGGGGAGAGGAGGTGATGGTGTCCCAGGAACCACAGCAGACGAACGTTAACCATACGTTCAAAGAGTTTGCAGACACAACTGGTGAGAGCAATAGGGCCAAAGTCCTTAGGGGAAGTACCCAGAGACCCCGGTTTGCGAACAGGGAGGACAACGGCATCGAGCCAGTCCTCAGGGACTGACGACGACTCCCAGATCCGATTATACAGACTCAGTAAATACTGAGACGTGCTCGGAGGGAGATGGCAAAGCATCTCATAATGAATACCATCGGAGCCCACCGCCGTTGAACCGCAGAGGGCCAGGGCAGAACGAAGTTCAGAGAGAGAGAAGGGATCATTATAGGGAAGCTGAAGATGAGTGCAGAAATCTAAAGGACGAGACTCAAGGACAGGTTTACGAAGAAGGAAAGATTGGGGAAGATGAAGACCAGAGCTAACAGAAGAAAAGTGGGAACCCAGTTCGGAAGCGACCTGCAACGGGTCCGCCACAATAGTATCATGGAGGTGAAGGACCGGTGAAACATCGGGAACGAACTTACCCGCTATCTTGCGGATACGCTTCCAGATCTGGGCCAGAGGGGTTTCGGACGTAATTGTTGAGACATAAGATGCCCAACATTCACGTTTAGCCGTACGGATGGCCCTACGGGCCACCGCACTCGCTTTCCGAAAGAAAAGAAAAGAATCGGTCGTCTGCCTACGGCGGTGCCTCTTCCAGGCTGCTCGCTTACAGCGGACAGCCCGAGCACAGTCCGCATTCCACCAGGGAACGCACTTCCGCGGACCCCGAGAGGAAGAGAGAGGAATAGAGCGGAGGGCAGCGTTGAAGACAGTGTCATGAAAAAGGAGGAGAGCGCGAGAGAGAGGCAGAAGGGAGAGGTCAGAGAGAGCAGCACTGAGGGTAAATAGGGTCCAGTCTGCCTTAGCAAACTGCCACCGAGGGAAAGAGAGGGAAGGGCGAAAAGAGAAAAAGGAAACAAGGATGGGGAAATGATCACTTCCATGGAGGTCATCAAGAACCTGCCACGTGAAATCTAAGTAAAGAGAAGAAGAGCAGAGAGAAAGATCAAGACAAGAAAGGGTGCGAGTCCGAGAGTCCAAATGAGTGGGCTCACCAGAATTCAGAAGAGACAGGGAAGAAGAGAGGAGAAACGGCTCAAGGAGGCGACCCCGGGTATTCTTCAGAACGTCACCCCAAAGAGAATGACGACAATTGAAGTCACCCAGCAGGAGCACAGGCTCCGGCAAGGAGTCTAGGAGGTGTTTAAAATCAGGAAGAGAGAGCGGGACACTCGGAGGGAGATAAATGGAACAAACTGTGTACCATTTCCCCACAAAGATACGAGCAGCAGAACAATGGAGAGGCGAAGGAAAAAGTAAAGGAACAAAGGGAACATCAGCACGAATCAAGAGAGCAGAAGAATTATAAGCCCCAGCAATGGCTGGGGGGGGGAGAGAAAGGAATAGCCACGAAAACGACCAGGACGAGCACCAAGCATTGGCTCCTGGAGACAGACACAAAGGGGCGAAAACCGCGAAATCAGAAGTTGGAGTCCGAGGAAATTGGCGTAATAACCTCGAACGTTCCATTGAAGAATGGACAACGACGAGAAGAGAAAGGACAAAAACAGAGAACAAGGAAGAAACCAAGGCGAAAAAGCAACAGAGCACGTTAAAGAATATCAGGGTCGGGATCAGGGTCAGCAAAGTCAGGGTTAGGGGGCATGGGTAAACTGAGCAAAGACAGAGGGAAGGAACAGAAACAAGAGAACAGATCAGAGGTGGGCGGGCGGGGTCCGGAGGAGGAGGAGGAGGAGGAAGAGGAGGAGACAACGGAGAGGAGCAGTCAAGGACAGCAGCAGGAAGAGGGGAGCGCACCCCAGCAAGAGCAGCAACCGAAAGGGAAGCAGGGGCCAAAGAAACCTCCATAGCAGGAACAGGGGGGGCAATTACTGAAACGGGAGGGGAAGGAGCAACAGAACCAGAAGTAGGAGCTGAGGAAGAAAGCGAAGCCTTCTTACCCGCCGGGGAAGAGGAAGGAGAGGAGCCAGGCTTACGCTTCTGACTTAAAGAGACCGGTGTCCTAGCAACTACGTACCGGGCAACGGATTCCAGTGTCTCAACAGGAGAAGCCGAACGAGAGCACACACGACGGCCGCTAGGAGAGCGATGGACATCCGCCCGCACCGACAGGCGGTGGGGAGAGCCGATAGATGGAGGAAGAGGATGGGAAGGAGGATCGGAGGGGGACGAGGAAGAAGACACAGGAGACACGACAGACCGGGTAGAAGGAAGGGGAACCCCAGACAGAGGACCAGGAGAAGGATCCTTCGGGAGAGAACCCAAAGGAACAGAGGTGGGGGCAGTGGGCGCATCAGGGTCCAAGGCCCGGAAACGGTTGTGAGTCTGAGGAAGGCGGGAAGGACGAGGAGACTAAGAACGCAACACGCGAGCATAAGAGATATTAGCATAAGGCGGGAGCCGGCGAACCTGGCGTCTCGCCTCAGGAAAAGATAAACGCTCCCGGTGCTTCAAGTTGAGGACGGCTGCCTCAAGCTTGTAATGGACACACGCACGGGAGAAGGCAGGATGGGCCTCACCGAAGTTGAGGCAACGAGCCTGGGGAGAAGTGCACTCCGACTTAGAGTGACCTTCGACACCACACAAAGGACAGAGAGAGACAGTCCCAGAACAGTGGAGGGCACCATGCCCAAACCTCCAGCACTTGTTGCAGAGCCGAGGAGAAGGAATGTACTCCTGGACAGAGCACCGGCACCAGCAAGAATGACAGAGGGTGGAAGGGTCCTACCATCAAAGGCAATCTTCACAACCCGGAGGGGTTGACGGCGACTACCACGAGGAGGACGAGTAAACGTGTCCTCCTGGAGAATAGAATGGCCCTGGGCAGCAAGGACATGTTGAATATCGTCGTGGCAGTCGCGCAGGTCCCGAGCACCAGTCGCAACATGGGGCGGGAGCAAAATAGTGCCAACACTGGCATTCAACTGAGCGTTCTTTGAGACCCGAACGGGGGTCTCGCCAAGGCAGGATAAGGCAGCCAAGCGGGAAGCAGCATCCTGAGAAGGAGCAGCAACGACACGTGAACCAAGACGAGTGGGGTTGAAAGTAATGGAGGCATCCACAGAATCAACGAGATGTCGATGGAGGGAGAAATCGACAGGAGGTGCAGAATCAAGAGGGAGGAGATCAAAATATTTGGCACACGAAGCGGGACCAAACAAGGCTTGATAGGTAGCAGAACTGGAAGGAATCGAGCGAGCGCGGCCGTGACGAGGACGGCGGTGAGAACCCCCAGAGAGAGAGGGGTTAAAAGGCGCAGTAGTTACAACTAGAGAAGGAGCCGCGCCAGGGGATGAGGTAGTCACCACTGGGGGCTTGGGGCTCGACCCAACCACAGAGGAGGGAGGGGAGCCAGGGGAAGGAGTTAGAGAGGCCAAAGGAGGAGCAAGGTCGGGGCCCAATGCAGCGGAGGCTACAGAGCCCGGTCTTCCAATACGGACCGACTCGGGGGCTTGGTCGCCCACCCCACGAGCCTGAGAAGGTAAATCAGAAGCAGCCGAAACAGGGGTTATCATCTTGACGAAAAGAAGAATTCATTCACGATGTGCCCCCACACACCACCACCACCACCATGGAGCCACAATTAGAGGCAGGACACCCAACAAGAAGCTATCGCCGATCTTGCCGGGGCCTCCTAGGGGTGCGTCGTGAGTATACGCCCCACAAACGCCACCTTAAGAAACCGACAGTCCGTCGAGATCGGTTTCAGTGACGAAAGGGGGATTGACAATAAAAGGCTCCCCTCGCTCTCGACGTCGGGTACTACAGTTCTACGGGTGCAAGAGTATGCCTCCTCAAGCACCCGGGCGTCAAAATAGAAGAAGTCCAAGGGAAGAACCAGAACGAGCAAAAGGTCGGCAGGAAACGGCAAGCAGATAGGAGAAGAGGGGGGAGAAAAACGAAACAGAAGGAAAAGGAAAAGATGCCCAGCAGAATTGGAGAGGACGGCAGCAAGAGCACAAGGCTAGAATAGGACAGAGGACTGTCCTAAGGAGCATCACACTCCGACAGCCGCCCGCTAAGCCCCCACACGGCGACAACAAGCTGAGCGCGGAGGGGGCCATACTTCCCAATTTCGAGGCCTGAGCCATATTTTAGAGCCAAATTCTGGCTCTCTGCACGTATTCGCAGTTTGAAATTACGACTTTTTATATCCAACATATGCCAAGTCCTAAAAGCGGCAGTGATTCACATTTTGCACAAACTCCCCTGCAGTTTTCAAAATATCCCAAATATCCCAATTTCTAGGCCTGAGCCATATTTTCGAGCCACATTCTGGCTCTCTGCACGTATTCGCAGTTTGAAATTACGAATTTTTTATACCCAATATATGCGAAGTACTGAAAGCGGCGTTTGGTCACATTTGTCCCAAACCTCCCTGCAGTTTTCAAAATATCCAAAACATCCGAATTTCGAGGCCTGAGCCATATTTTGGAGCCAAATTCAGGCTCTCTGCACGTATTCGCAGTTTGAAATTGCGACATTTTTATACCCAACATATGCCAAGTATTGAAAGCGGCGTTTGGTCACATTTGTCCCAAACCTCCCTGCAGTTTTCAAATATCCCAAACATCCCTATATAAAGGGCTGAGCCATATATTGGAGCCAAATTCAGTCTCTCTGCACGTATTCGCAGTTTGAAATTACGACTTTTTATACGGAACATATGCCAAGTAATGAAAGCGGTGATTGGTCATATTTGTCCCAAACCTCCCTGCAGTTTTCAAAATATCCCAAATATCCCAATTTCGAGGCCTGAGCCATATTTTGGAGCCAAATTCAGGCTCTCTACACGTATTCGCAGTTTGATATTACGACTTTTTATACCCAACATATGCCAAGTACTGGACGCGGCAGTGAGTCACATTTTGCACAAACTCCCCTGCAGTTTTCAAAATATCCCAAACATCCCAATATCGAGGCCTGAGTCATATTTTGGAGCCAAATTCTGGCTCTCTGCACGTATTCGCAGTTTTTAAATTACGACTTTGTATACCCAACATATGCCAAGTCCTAAAAGCGGCAGTGAGTCAAATTTTGCACAAACTCCCCTGTAGTTTTAAAAATATCCCAAATATCCCAATTTCGAGGCCCTAAGTCATATTTTGGACCCAAATTCTGGCTCTCTGCACGTATTCGCAGTTTGAATTTATGACTTTTTATACCCACATATGCCATGTACTGAAAGCGGCGTTTGGTCACATTTGTCCCAAACCTCCCTCCAGTTTTCGAAATATCCAAAACATACCAATTTCGAGGCCTGAGCCATATTTTGGAGGCAAATTCTGGCTCTAAGCACGTATTCGCTGTTTGAAATTACGACTTTTTATAGCCAACATATGCCAAGTCCTGAAAGCGGCATTGAGTCACATTTTGCACAAACTTCCCTGCAGTTTTCGAAATATCCCAAATATCCCAATTTCGAGGCCTGAGCCATATTTTGGAGCCAAATTCTGGCTCTCTGCATGTATTCTTAGTTTGATATTACGACTTTTTATACCCAACATATGCCAAGTCCTGAAAGCGGCATTGAGTCACATTTTGCACAAACTCTCCTGCAATTTTCAAATATCCCAAACATCCCAATATCGAGGCCTGAGCCATATTTTGGAGCCAAATTCTGGCTCTCTGCACGTATTCGCAGTTTAAATTACGAATTTTTTATACCCAATATATGCGAAGTACTGAAAGCGGTTTTGGTCACATTTGTCCCAAACCTCCCTGCAGTTTTAAAAATATCCCAAACATCCGAATTTCGAGGCCTGAGCCATATTTTGGAGCCAAATTCAGGCTCTCTGCACGTATTCGCAGTTTGAAATTACGACTTTTTATACCCAACGTATGCCAAGTATTGAAAGCGACGTTTGGTCACATTTGTCCCAAACCTCCCTGCAGCTTTCAAAATATCCCAAACATCCCAATTTCGAGGCCTGAGAAATATTTTGGAGCCAAATTCTGGCTCTATGCACGTATTCGCAGTTTGAAATTACGACTTTTTTATACCCAACATATGCGAAGTACTCAAAGCGGCGTTTGGTCACATTTGTCCAAAACCTTCCTGCAGTTTTCAAAATATCCCAAACATCCCAGTATCGAGGCCATAGCCATATTTTGGAGCCAAATTCAGACACTCTGCAGGTTTTCGCAGTTTGATATTACGACTTTTTATACCCAACATATGCCAAATCCTAAAAGCGGCAGTGATTCACATTTTGCACAAACTCCCCTGCAGTTTTCAAAATATCCCAAACATCCCAATATCGAGACCTGAGCCATATTTTGGAGCCAAATTCTGGCTCTCTGCACGTATTAGCAGTTTGAAATTACGACTTATTATACCCAACATATGCCAAGTACTGAAACCGGCAATGAGTCACATTTTGAACAAACTCCCCTGCAGTTTTCAAAATATCCCAAACATCATAATTTCGAGGCCTGAGATATATTTTGGAGCCAAATTCTGGCTCTATGCACGTATTTGCAGTTTGATATTATGATTTTTATACCCAACATATGCCAAGTCCGGAAAGCAGCGGTGAGTCACATTTTGCACGAACTCCCCTGCAGTTTTCGAAATATCCCAAATATCCAAATTTCGAGGCCTGAACCATATTTTGGAGCCAAATTCTGGCTCTCTGCACGTATTCGCAGCTTAAAATTGCGACTTTTTTATACCCAATATATGCCTAGTACTGATAGCGGCGTTTGGTCACATTTGTCCCAAACCTTCCTGCAGTTTTCAAAATATCCCAAACATCCGAATTTCGAGGCCTGAGCCATATTTTGGAGCCAAATTCAGGCTCTCTGCACCTATTCGCAATTTGAAATTACGACTTTTTATACCCAACATATGCCAAGTCCTGAAAGTGGCAGTGAGTCACATTTTTACAAACTCTCCTGCAGTTTTCGAAAAATCCCAAATATCCCAATTTCGAGGCATGAGCCATATTTTGGAGCCAAATTCTGGCTCTCTGCACGTATTCGCAGTTTGAAATTCCGACATTTTTATACCCAACATATGCCAAGTACTGAAAGCAGCGTTTGGTCACATTTGTCCCAAACCTCCCTGCAGTTTTTAAAATATCCCAAACCTCCCAATTTCGAGGCCTGAGAAATATTTTGAAGCCAAATTCTGGCTCTATGCACGTATTCACAGTTTGAAATTACGACTTTTTTATACCCAATATATGCGATGTACTGAAAGTGGCGTTTGGTCACATTTGTCCCAAACCTCCCTGCAGTTTTCAAAATATCCCAAACATCCCAATAACAAAGCCTGAGTCATATTTTGGAGCCAAATTCAGGCTCTCTGCACGTATTCGCAGTTTGAAATTACGACTTTTTATATGGAACATATGCCAAGTACTGAAAGCGGCGTTTGGTCATATATGTCCCAAACCCCCCTGCAGTTTTCAAAATATCTCAAACATCCCAATTTCGAGGCCTGAGCCATATTTTGGAGCCAAATTCTGGCTCTCTGCACGTATTCGCAGTTTGAAATTACGACTTTTTATACCCAACATATGCCAAGTCCTGAAAGCGGCAGTGAGTCACATTTTGCACAAACTCTCCTGCAGTTTTCGAAAAATCCCAAATATCCCAATTTCGAGGAGGCCTGAGCCATATTTTCGGGCCAAATTCTAGCTCTCTGCACGTATTCGCAGTTTGAAATTGCGACATTTTTATACCCAACATATGCCAAGTATTGAAAGCGACGTTTGGTCACATTTGTCCCAAACCTCCCTGCAGTTTTAAAAATATCTCAAACATCCCAATTTGGAGGCCTGAGAAATATTTTGGAGCCAAATTCTGGCTCTATGCACGTATTCGCAGTTTGAAATTACGACTTTTTTATACCCAATATATGCTAAGTACTGAAAGCGGCGTTTGGTCACATTCCAATTCACATTCAACAGACACGAAATTCGTGTCTGTTGTCACGAAATTCGTGTCTGGGGTCAAGAAATTCGTGTCTGGGGTCAAGAAATTCGTGTCTGGGGTCAAGAAATTCGTGTCTGGGTCACGAAATTCGTGTCTGGGGTCACGAAATTCGTGTCTGGGGTCACGAAACTCGTGTCTGTTGTCACGAAATTCGTGTCTGTTGTCACGAAATTCGTGTCTGGGGTCAAGAAATTCGTGTCTGGGGTCAAGAAATTCGTGTCTGGGGTCAAGAAATTCGTGTCTGGGGTCAAGAAATTCGTGTCTGGGGTCAAGAAATTCGTGTCTGGGTCAAGAAATTCGTGTCCGGGGTCAAGAAATTCGTGTCTGGGGTCAAGAAATTCGTGTCTGGGTCACGAAATTCGTGTCTGGGGTCAGGAAATTCGTTCTGGGGTCACGAAATTCGTGTCTGTTGTCACGAAATTCGTGTCTGGGGTCAAGAAATTCGTGTCTGGGGTCACGAAATTCGTGTCTGGGATCACGAAATTCGTGTCTGGGGTCAAGA
>NC_091176.1:41645914-41655914 GCF_040958095.1 Procambarus clarkii | reverse complement strand
CATATATACATTTGGAGATGTGTGTAGCCCAATCCTTGGTGTATGTATGTAGTGGTGTAAAGAAAGAGAGGAGTGAGTGAGGAAACTGTTGTGGGATGGAGGAGGAGGAGGCATGGCTGGCGGCGTAGTATGGTGGGATTGGGGGGGGGGGGGAGGGGGGGTTGTGGGTTACAAAGTTATTCTGAGCTATCAAAGTTAATCTCAAAGTCATCAAATGTTATTCACAGAGTCATCAAAGTTATTTTGTAACTCACTTTTGTTCATTAAAGTTAATTTCTATGTTATAAAAGTTATTCTCAGAGACATCTAAAGTTAATCTTGCTCATCAAAGTTATTCTCTAAGACATAAAAGTTATTCTCAGAGACATCTAAAGATAATCTTGCTCATCAAAGTTGTTCTCTAAGGCATAAAAGTTATTCTCAGAGTCACCTTCGTTCTTCAGAGAAACTTTCCAAAACATCTTTGTTCATCAAAGTTAATCTCGGAGTCATCAAAAGGTATTATCTAACTCACTTTTGGTCATTAAAGTTAATTTCTATGTTATAAAAGTTTGTCTCAGAGACATCTAAAGTTAATCTTAGAGTTATCAAATGTAATCTCTAACTCACTTTTGTTCATCAAAGTTGATCTCAGAGTTAACAAACGTAATCTCTAACTCACTCTCGTTCATCAAAGTTGTTTCAAAGACATCAAAGTTAATCTCAGAGTTATCCAAAGATATTCTCATGTCCACAAAAGTTATTCCAAGAGACGTCAAAGTTAATCTCAGACATCTTCGTTCATAAAAGTTATTCTCAGAGACATCTAAAGTTATTCTCTAAGACATCAAAGTTATTCTAAGAGCTATCAAAAGTTATTCTCAGTCATAATATGTTATTCTCTAAGTAACCTTCCATTCATCAAAGACATTCTCTAAGTCCTGAAAGTTATTCTCTAAGACAGCAAAGTTATTCTCAGAGTCATCAAAGTTATTCTCTATGTCATCAAAAAGTTATTCTCTGAGCTAACAAAATACTACTCATGTTCTCAGAAGTCATTCTCAAACTCATCAAAGTTATTCTCAGAGTCATCAAAAGTTGTTCTCTAAGACATCAATGTTGTTATCTACGACATCAAAGATGTTCTGTAAATCATAAAAGTTAATCTTTAAGTCACCTTCGTTCATTAGAGAAACTTTCCAATCCATATTCGTTGACCAGAGTTATTCTCAGAGTCATCAAAGCGATCTCTAATTCATCTTCGTTCTCCAAAAAGTTGTTCTCTAAGACACCTTCATTCATCAAAGAAACTCTCCTTCTTCCATCATGTTATTCTTTAAGACATCTTCAGTCATAAAATTTTCTCTCCAAAATGTAACTAGTTCAGCTTTTCATACCAAACCTGCACTTGTTAAAATATATTTCCTTAGTCGCTTTACCCTAAAACTGTTCTCTGAACTACACTGTTCAAACCTACGTAACCTATCCTCTCCACCCAATGTTACTTACCTAACTTAACCTGCATAACCTAACTTTACCTATCTTACCTTACCTTACCTATCTTACCTAACCTAACCTAACTTTACCTATCTTACCTAACCTAACCTAACTTATCCTGCTTAACCTAACTTACCTATCTTACCTAACTTTACCTATCTTACCTAACTTAACCTGCATAACCTAACTTTACCTATCCTAACATAACTTACCTTACCTTACCTAACTTTACCTATTTTACCTAACTTACCTACATTACCTAACTTAACTTAACCTGCTTAACCTAACTTACCTACATTACATAACTTAACCTGCATAACCTAACCTGCTTAACTTAACTTACCTTACCTTACCTATCTTACTTAACTTACCTACATTACCTAACTTAACTTAACCTGCTTAACCTAACTTCCTTACATTACCTATCTTAACTTAACCTGCACAACCTATCTTTACATATCCTAACTTACCTTACCTATCTTACCTAACTTTACCTATCTTACCTAACTTACATAACTTATCCTGCTTAACCTAACTTACCTACATTTACCTAACTTAACCTGCCTAACCTAACTTACCTTACCTTACCTATCATACCTACATTACCTAACTTAACCTGCATAACCTAACTTGCTTTACCTAACTTAATCTTACATTCCCAAACTGATGTATCCTAACTTATCTAGTCAAACCAGACATGATCTAACTTACATAAGTATTCCTTCTTGTCTTTGTGTTTCGTCAATCATTGTCTCATATTCATTTACTCATTTCATTAGTTAATTTCTCAAATGGTCACTTATGCATTTCAAGTGCTATTTGTTAGAGATTGGATATTTAAGCATTTCAAAGAATTTTTGTTATATATATATATGGGCATTTACTCATTTCAAGGGATAATTTCTCAAATGGACGTTTTTACATTTCAAGTGTTATTTGTTTAAGATTGGGTGTTTAACCATTTCAAAGGATGTTTGTTATATATGGGAACTTACTCGTTTCAAGGGCTAATTTCTGAAATGGTCATTTTTGCAGATCAAGGGTTATTTGTTAAAGTTCATCAAGTTGCTCATAAGTTGTATTTATTATGTTTGTTATCATTTATTCTTATTCCCCAACCCCTTAACCTAACCTCTTGTAATCGTAGTGTATTTGGTAGGTTCTATCATATGTTCTTATTCCCCAACCCCTTAACCTAACCTCTTGTAATCTTAGTGTATTTGGTAGGTTCTATCTTATGTTCTTATTCCCCAACCCTTAAACCTAACCTTTCAGATGTAGTTTATTGTGTTTTCTGACGTATTTGTTGAATATATTATCCTTTTCCTAACATTTCAGATGTAGTTTTGTTTCTCCTTTGTATATTTTTACCCAAACCCACCATCCCACTTAGCCTTCTTTCCTTCTTTTACTTTGTTTTACTCCCACTCCTTCTAACCCTCCTTTTCTATCTCTCTTCCTTATTCTCTCTCTTCCTCCCCCTCTCACTCACTCATTTGCTCAAATGCTCTCTTCTTTTCTCAAATTCAAATCTTAGTTCCCCCATGCCCACACTCTCTCTCTCATTCTCTCTTCTTCGGTCCCATTTTCTTCCGCCCCCTCTCTCCTACTCCTTGCTCTTCTTTCATGCTCTCACTCCCTTGAGCTCTTGTTTCTCAATTTCAAGTCTTAGTAGATCTGATTCTTTACTATTGTAATTTTTATTATTACTATGATAAAGAATGAACTTATATGTGAAAACAAAGTAAAAGAAGGAAAGAAGGTTAAGTGGGATGGTGGGTTTGGGTAAAAATATACAAAGGAGAAACAAAACTACATCTGAAATGTTAGGAAAAGGATAATATATTCAACAAATACGTCAAAAAACACAATAAACTACATCTGAAAGGTTAGGTTAAAGGGTTGGGGAATAAGAACATAAGATAGAACCTACCAAATACACTAAGATTACAAGAGGTTAGGTTAAGGGGTTGGGGAATAAGAACATATGATAGAACCTACCAAATACACTACGATTACAAGAGGTTAGGTTAAGGGGTTGGGGAATAAGAATAAATGATAACAAACATAATAAATACAACTTATGAGCAACTTGATGAACTTTAACAAATAACTCTTGATCTGCAAAAATGACCATTTCAGAAATTAGCCCTTGAAACGAGTAAGTTCCCATATATAACAAACATCCTTTGAAATGGTTAAACACCCAATCTTAAACAAATAACACTTGAAATGTAAAAACGTCCATTTGAGAAATTATCCCTTGAAATGAGTAAATGCCCATATATATATATAACAAAAATTCTTTGAAATGCTTAAATATCCAATCTCTAACAAATAGCACTTGAAATGCATAAGTGACCATTTGAGAAATTAACTAATGAAATGAGTAAATGAATATGAGACAATGATTGACGAAACACAAAAGACAAGAAGGAATACTTATGTAAGTTAGATCATGTCTGGTTTGACTAGATAAGTTAGGATACATCAGTTTGGGAATGTAAGATTAAGTTAGGTAAAGCAAGTTAGGTTATGCAGGTTAAGTTAGGTAATGTAGGTATGATAGGTAAGGTAAGGTAAGTTAGGTTAGGCAGGTTAAGTTAGGTAAATGTAGGTAAGTTAGGTTAAGCAGGATAAGTTATGTAAGTTAGGTAAGATAGGTAAAGTTAGGTAAGATAGGTAAGGTAAGTTAGGATATGTAAAGTTAGGTTGTGCAGGTTAAGTTAAGATAGGTAATGTAAGGAAGTTAGGTTAAGCAGGTTAAGTTAAGTTAGGTAATGTAGGTAAGTTAGGTAAGATAGGTAAGGTAAGGTAAGTTAAGTTAAGCAGGTTAGGTTATGCAGGTTAAGTTATGTAATGTAGGTAAGTTAGGTTAAGCAGGTTAAGTTAAGTTAGGTAATGTAGGTAAGTTAGGTAAGATAGGTAAAGTTAGGTAAGGTAAGGTAAGTTATGTTAGGATAGGTAAAGTTAGGTTATGCAGGTTAAGTTAGGTAAGATAGGTAAAGTTAGGTAAGATAGGTAAGTTAGGTTAAGCAGGATAAGTTAGGTTAGGTTAGGTAAGATAGGTAAAGTTAGGTTAGGTTAGGTAAGATAGGTAAGGTAAGGTAGGATAGGTAAAGTTAGGTTATGCAGGTTAAGTTAGGTAAGTAACATTGGGTGGAGAGGATAGGTTACGTAGGTTTGAACAGTGTAGTTCAGAGAACAGTTTTAGGGTAAAGCGACTAAGGAAATATATTTTAACAAGTGCAGGTTTGGTATGAAAAGCTGAACTAGTTACATTTTGGAGAAAATTTTATGACTGAAGATGTCTTAAAGAATAACATGATGGAAGGAGAGTTTCTTTGATGAATGAAGGTGTCTTAGAGAACAACTTTTTGGAGAACGAAGATGAATTAGAGATCGCTTTGATGACTCTGAGAATAACTCTGGTCAACGAATATGGATTGGAAAGTTTCTCTAATGAACGAAGGTGACTTAAAGATTAACTTTTATGATTTACAGAACATCTTTGATGTCGTAGATAACAACATTGATGTCTTAGAGAACAACTTTTGATGACTCTGAGAATAACTTTGATGAGTTTGAGAATGACTTCTGAGAACATGAGTAGTATTTTGTTAGCTCAGAGAATAACTTTTTGATGACATAGAGAATAACTTTGATGACTCTGAGAATAACTTTGCTTTCTTAGAGAATAACTTTCAGGACTTAGAGAATGTCTTTGATGAATGGAAGGTTACTTAGAGAATAACATATCATGACTGAGAATAACTTTTGATAGCTCTTAGAATAACTTTGATGTCTTAGAGAATAACTTTAGATGTCTCTGAGAATAACTTTTATGAACGAAGATGTCTGAGATTAACTTTGACGTCTCTTGGAATAACTTTTGTGGACATGAGAATATCTTTGGATAACTCTGAGATTAACTTTGATGTCTTTGAAACAACTTTGATGAACGAGAGTGAGTTAGAGATTACCTTTGTTAACTCTGAGATCAACTTTGATGAACAAAAGGAGTTAGAGATTACATTTGATAACTCTAAGATTAACTTTAGATGTCTCTGAGACAAAACTTTTATAACATAGAAATTAACTTTAATGACCAAAAGTGAGTTAGAGAATACCTTTTGATGACTCCGAGATTAACTTTGATGAACAAAGATGTTTTGGAAAGTTTCTCTGAAGAACGAAGGTGACTCTGAGAATAACTTTTATGCCTTAGAGAACAACTTTGATGAGCAAGATTATCTTTAGATGTCTCTGAGAATAACTTTTATGTCTTAGAGAATAACTTTGATGAGCAAGATTAACTTTAGATGTCTCTGAGAATAACTTTTATAACATAGAAATAACTTTAATGAACAAAAGTGAGTTACAAAATAACTTTGATGACTCTGTGAATAACATTTGATGACTCTGAGATTAACTTTGATAGCTCAGAATAACTTTGTGGACATGAGATTAACTTTAATGAACAAAGATGTCTTAGAAATTTTCTCTGATGAACGACAGGGTTACTTAGAGAATAACATTTTGATGACTGAGAATAACTTTTTTGATGACTCTGAGAATAACTTTGAGGGTGCGAGTAAATTTTTGAGTGTTTGAGAGAGTCTTTGATATCTCGAAGAGTCCCCTTGAGGTCTTAAAGGGTGTCTTTGATGTCTCAAAGGATGTCTTTGAGTGCAACTTTGATTTCTTTGAGTAAGTCCTTGATGTATTGAAGAGTAACTTTGATGTCTCGAAGAGTAACTTTGGTGTTACGGAGAGCACCTTTGACTATTTTTCTTACTTAATGACATATAATTTAGTTTGGAACAATGATGAATATGACTATTTTAGTGAAGTGAAAGGCTACTTTAGTTAAGAACAGTGTTGGAAAGAGGCTACACATGACTATTTCAAATGAGAGAAGTGATATTTCAGTTAAGAAATGACAGGAAACATGATGAAGTAACTATTTTTTTTAGTTGACTGATGAATACTTTAGTTATGGAAAAAGACAAAACAGATGACAGTGACTATTTTAGTGCTCCACAAAGTATAAATGTCAGTTAAGAACGACGATGATAGATATCTTCGGTTATTTTTTCTTACTTGACGAAAACATAATGGCTGTTACGAAATGATGAATATGACTTTTCTGTTGATTGATGGATAATTTTAGTTTATGAAATGACAATGAACATGAAGAACACGGTTATTTTCTGATGACTAGGGAATAAGTTTAGTTATGAACAGTGTTGGAAAGATTCCTTTGACAATTTTTTAGCTAAGAGAAAGGTTGTTTTAGTTAAGAACAGTGTTGAACGAGGCTATTTCTGACTATTTTTAGTTGACTGGATAATAAGTTTAGTTGAGAAATGACGAAAGTGACTATGTTTTTTAGTTGATTGGCGAAAGATTTTTTAGTTAAGAAGTACAAGAAAGGTTTTGTCTTTTTGTAAATTTGGAACTGAATAAAGTGTAGATTTGTTTAAGAACGGGGTTGGTAGAACTATTAAGTTGACAACGAGAATTACTTTGACATAGTTTGAAAATAAAACTTGGTGACTAAAATTGTTGAGGGAACTGTAATGCAGTATAATATTATTTGACAAAGAACTAGTTAGTGAATGGAAGAAACAAAGAACATAAAAATTGAGGTTAAGTAGGGGAAATGAACACAGTGAACATACGGTGAACACAGAAACATGTAAGAAAAAGTTGATGAATAGAGTGAACATGCAGGAATATGAACTTATAGAGAATATGAAGACATGATAAGGAACATAGGGAATACAAAGAATGAACGCTGAACATGTGAAGAACAAGCTAAGAACATTGAGAACATGAATATTGAGTATAAAAGTTATACAGAGAACATATGATGCACATGAAAATATGACAAAGAACATAGTGAACATACGGGGAAAACGGCAGAAAAAATTTGAACTGAGCATGCTGTGAACATTTATAGAACATGGAATGAACACAGAAAACATGGAAAAAATGTGAAGAACACAGCTGAATATAGAGAAATATGCAAATACAGGGGACAAGAGCTGGAACTCGGTAACTGACTTGATCTTATTTACTACGTCTGAAATATGACTGTTTAAAATTTCAGGGGGATTGGACTGCTAGTAGCGAAATGTGGTCTCTGTCAAATTTGGGTCTTTAATTGGACTCTGATAATTTCGATCATGAACTGGACTCTGAATATTTTGGCACAAAGTGAACTCTGGGGAATTTTCGGTATAACCTGGACTCTGACGAAAATTGGGTATAAAATGGACTCTGTCAAATTTTCACAGATTACAGGACACTGATTGAAATTTGCTCTCAAAGTAGACTCTGGCGAATTTCTGTTGATAATTGGACTCTGATGAAATATGAGCTTAAAACTGGGCTCTGTTTCAATTTTGGTCTTTACAGGTGAAATAGCCGTAAATGGATATAAACTAAATGTTATGGATAAGTTGTCTGTTTTCCTTAACAAAACATCTAAGACAATATTCTCTGAAAATGGTCCTTTTACAAATTAGGTCATAAACATATAAATAAACTTCTATGATTATTTGAAACTCTGAAAATAGCTGTAAGGAAATAGGAGGAGAGAGAGAGAGAGGGACGGTCCAGATATTATTATGGAGAAGATAAGATACGATTACCGAGGTGACCTGAAGGCCGCGTCTGGCTGACGTCTAAAGTAAACACAGGTGAGGCGACAGATTGCTATTTCTCCCATAAGACCTTAACAAACTTCTAAGTCTCGGAATTATTTTTCTCGTAAGAATTCCATACTTCTAAAATCTCGGAAATTACTCACTCATAAGAAATCCTTAATCCCAAATCTGTGACTCCCCAAATTTGCCTGAAAACCATGGCAGTCCACAGAGGATTTTGGAACCTGAAAACCCTGGCTCCCACACGGGATTTTGGACCTGAAAAACCATGGCTCCCACAGAGGATTTTTTCCCTTTGGAGCTGAAAACCATGGCTCCTACACGGGATTTTCTAATTTACCTGAAAACTATGGCTCACACAGACGGATTTTGTAAGTTGAAAACATGTAAAATATGTCCGTAGAGTTCTCCTGAAAACCCTAAAGCGCTACATACGATATTTGAATTTCTCCCATAAGGCCTTAACAAACTTCTAAGTCTCGGAGAATTATTTTTCTCATAAGAATTCCATTCTTCTAAAATCTGTGACACAAAATTTACCTGAAAACCCTGGCTTACACAGACACGATATTTCCCAGAAAAAAAAATATCGTCTGTGAGATGTACATCTCACAGGGGTCCTCTCGCCAAAAAAAATATCGTCTGTGAGATGTACTCCTACTACTGGTATTATGTCAGTGACGGGTCTGGTGGAGGGTATTATGCCAGTGACGGGTCTGGTGGGAGGGTATTATGCCAGTGACGGGTCTGGTGGGAGGGTATTATGTCAGTGACGGGTCTGGTGGAGGGTATTATGTCAGTGACGGGTCTGGTGGAGGGTATTATGTCAGTGACGGGTCTGGTGGAGGGTATTATGTCAGTGACGGGTCTGGTGGAGGGTATTATGTCAGTGACGGGTCTGGTGGAGGGTATTATGTCAGTGACGGGTCTGGTGGGAGGGTATTATGTCAGTGACGGGTCTGGTGGAGGGTATTATGTCAGTGACGGGTCTGGTGGGAGGGTATTATGTCAGTGACGGGTCTGGTGGAGGGTATTATGTCAGTGACGGGTCTGGTGGGAGGGTATTATGTCAGTGACGGGTCTGGTGGAGGGTATTATGTCAGTGACGGGTCTGGTGGGAGGGTATTATGTCAGTGACGGGTCTGGTGGGAGGGTATTATGTCAGTGACGGGTCTGGTGGAGGGTATTATGCCAGTGACGGGTCTGGTGGGAGGGTATTATGTCAGTGACGGGTCTGGTGGAGGGTATTATGCCAGTGACGGGTCTGGTGGAGGGTATTATGCCAGTGACGGGTCTGGTGGAGGGTATTATGTCAGTGACGGGTCTGGTGGAGGGTATTATGTCAGTGACGGGTCTGGTGGAGGGTATTATGCCAGTGACGGGTCTGGTGGAGGGTATTATGTCAGTGACGGGTCTGGTGGGAGGGTATTATGTCAGTGACGGGTCTGGTGGAGGGTATTATGTCAGTGACGGGTCTGGTGGGAGGGTATTATGTCAGTGACGGGTCTGGTGGAGGGTATTATGTCAGTGACGGGTCTGGTGGAGGGTATTATGCCAGTGACGGGTCTGGTGGGAGGGTATTATGTCAGTGACGGGTCTGGTGGAGGGTATTATGCCAGTGACGGGTCTGGTGGAGGGTATTATGCCAGTGACGGGTCTGGTGGAGGGTATTATATCAGTGACGGGTCTGGTAGGAGGGTATTATGTCAGTGACGGGTCTGGTGGAGGGTATTATGTCAGTGACGGGTCTGGTGGAGGGTATTATGCCAGTGACGGGTCTGGTGGAGGGTATTATGTCAGTGACGGGTCTGGTGGAGGGTATTATGTCAGTGACGGGTCTGGTGGAGGGT
>NC_091176.1:41550316-41645414 GCF_040958095.1 Procambarus clarkii | reverse complement strand
TAAAGTTTATTTTCACCTCATCCAAAACTATTGTAACATGTCACTTCACCCAAATGTAGGCATAAAAACTGGAAAGATGTTTAAGTTCTATTCAGTTAAAGTTGTGTGTGTTTGTGTAAACTAAAGTCTTTGAAAATGTAATAAGTTTTACGAAACGCGCTCAAGTGTCGCGTCAGACTAGAAATAAAAATGAATTTTAGAGAATTGATCTTTGAATTACCATCAACAGTGAAAAGAAACGTAAGAAAGATCGAGAAAATTCGTGTTAGAATTATTAATCTTACTTTTTCGGTCATATTTAATAATATATATATTACATATATATATATATATATATATATATATATATATATATATATATATATATATATATATATATATATATATATATATATATATATATATATATATATGTCGTACCTAGTAGCCAGAACACACTTCTCAGCCTAATATGCAAGGCCCAATTTGCCTAATAAGCCAAGTTTTCATGAATTAATTGTTTTTCGAGTACCTAACCTACCTAACCTAACCTAACCTAACTTTTTCGGCTACCTAACCTAACCTAACCTATAAAGATAGGTTAGGTTAGGTTAGGTAGGGTTGGTTAGGTTCGGTCATATATCTACGTCAATTTTAACTCCAAAAAAAAAATTGACCTCATACATAATGAAATGCGTAGCTTTATCATTTCATAAGCAAAAAAATTGAGAAAATATATTAATTCAGGAAAACTTCGCTTATTAGGCAAATCGGGCCTTGCATAGTAGGCTGAGAAGTGCGTTCTGGCTATTAGGTACGACATATATATATATATATATATATATATATATATATTATATATATATATATATATATATATATATATATACTGAAAACTCACACCCCAGAAGTGCCTCGAACCCATACTGCCAGGAGCAACGCAACTGGTATGTACAGGACACCTTAATCCACTCGACCATGCGTTGCTCCTGGCAGTATGGTTTCGAGTCACTTCTGGGGTGTGAGTTTTCAGTTGCATATTGTCCTGGGGACCATTCAGGCTTGTTCGCATTTGTGTTCCTCACGTGTGCCCCAAAGAATGAGGTGATTTGATAAAATACTATGCTCAAGATTACTATCCGAGTGTCGGTGGGGGGTGGTTCAAATAGTTTCGGCTATCGCCTCCTTATGTCCAGTCGTGATGGTCGAGTGGATTAAGGTGTCCTGTACATACCAGTTGCGTTGCTCCTGGCATTATGGGTTCGAGGCACTTCTGGGGTGTGAGTTTTCAGTTATATATATATATATATATATATATATATATATATATATATATATATATATATATATATATATATATATATATATATATATATATATATATATATGTCGTACCTAATAGCCAGAACGCACTTCTCAGCCTACTATTCAAGGCCCGATTGGCCTAATAAGCCAAGTTTTCATGAATTAATTTTTTCGTCTACCTAACCTAACCTAACCTAGCTTTTTTTTGGCTACCTAACCTAACCTTACCTATAAATATAGGTTAAGTTAGGTTAGGTAGGGTTGGTTAGGTTCGGTCATATATCTACGTTAATTTTAACTCCAATAAAAAAAAATTGACCTCATACATAGAGAAAAGGGTTGCTTTATCATTTCATAACAAAAAAAATTATAGTAAATATATTAATTCAGGAAAACTTGGCTTATTAGGCAAATCGGGCCTTGAATAGTAGGCTGAGAAGTGAGTTCTGGCTACTAGGTACGACATATATATATATATATATTATATATATATATATATAATATATATATATATATATATATGTCGTACCTAGTAGCCAGAACGCACTTCTCAGCCTACTATGCAAGGCCCAATTTGCCTAATAAGCCAAGTTTTTATGAATTGTTTTTCGACCTACCTAACCTAACTTTTTCGGCTACCTAACCTAACCTAACCAATAAAGATAGGTTAGGTTAGGTTAGGTAGGGTTGGTTAGGTTCGGTCATATTTATACGTTAATTTTAACTCCAATAAAAAAAAAATTGACCTCATACATAATGAAATGGGTAGCTTTATCATTTCATAAGAAAAAAATTAGAGAAAATATATTAATTCATGAAAACTTGGCTTATTAGGCAAATCGGCCCTTGCATAGTAGGCTGAGAAATGCGTTCTGGCTACTAGGTTCGACATATATTATATATATATATATATAATATATATATATATATATATATATTATATATATATATATATATATATATATATATATATATATATATATATATATATATATATATATATATATATATAGGGGGGTACCACCTCTGGTGCAATTATAGGGACCCACAGCCTCAGAGAAGGAAACACAGAGCATTCAGGGAAAAACTTGCCATTTAACGCTGAATACTTAAGAGTGTTCGCTTCTCCTACCACCTCCCTTTTTTATGGTGTACACTTTATTATGTAAGGTTATACAGTTAAATATCTGATGTTATACAAAAAATTAACATTAAGAGGATACAAAAAAAGTTCGCTTCCTAGAAGCTGTAGATTTCCTCGAACTCCTCCGACGCCGGGCAGGAACCGAGGATGCAGCGAGCATTCCCCCTCTGGATCGCAACACTGAGGCGCTGAAAAAGAAAACTTGCTGCTCTAGGGTCTCTTGTGGTGTCAATGAGCTTGGAACCAAGATTCTTAAGAAACCTTCTTGCACTCTCTCCCCATGGGCCTAGGGTCTCAGACCCTATTGGAACGAAGTTGTACCGATGATCTAATTGCCTGTACTTGGCTGACTTGTCTCTTTCTCTGTGTGTCGCCGCGGCTCCTGCTGTGCCGGCAGAGAGGTTGATGTATGTGGTTGCCAGGGTGGATACACAAGTATAGTCCCATGCCAACTGTCTGCCACCCTTCCACGGTCGCAGTGTGATTCCGTCTGGTCGGCCGGCCAAGCTAACAGAGTCACGGTTTAGTAGGTTGCGGGGCTCTCTCTCCGCTGGACACTGAGCAGAGGCAAGGCTTCTTTTAATGATGTCATTGACTTCGTCGTGTCTAGTGTGCCAACCACCAGATTTTCCACAGTGCAGGCCATGCAATCGATATTCGTCAGCATCTGCCTCGCCGCAAATACACCTGTGAACAGTGTGGATAGGGGCATAGATTACCTAAGTGAGTGTGTGTATATATATATATATATATATATATATATATATATATATATATATATATATATATATATATATATATATATATATATATATATATATATATATATATATATATATATATATATATATATATATATATATGTATATATATATATATATATATATATATATATATATATATATATATATATATATATATATATATATGTATATATATATTTATATAATATGTGTGTGTGTGTAGCCAGAGGTGCGTTCTGGCTAGTCAAAGGTAGAGTGGAGGAAGTTATATCATTGATGGCTACATATTGGTGTCTGTCACTAAGATAGGATCGAATATAGTTCAGGAGAAGGCCTCTGATTCCATAATGGTGAAGTTCAAGTAAGAAGTAGTTATGGTTAACAGTATCAAAGGGCTTTCTTGGGGGCAATGAAGAGCCCAATTAGGAACTTACTTTTGTCAAGGGCTGTGCAAATTATATATAGCAGACTAAAATTGCAATATTGGAACTCTTTTTGGAAGCAGACGCCAAACTGACCGGGACTTAATATGCTCAAGTTTTACGAGGTATGAGTAAAGCTGTTGGTAAATTATGTTTTCAAATATTTTTTATACCAGTATAGGTAGATTAGGTATCGGTCTGTAATTGTTTATGTCTGCCGTATCGTCATCTTTATAAACTGGCGTCAAGGAAAGTCTGACACTAGAGATTTGTTGCAATAGCAGAGTTATGGGTGGTGAAAGGGCATGAGGGGCACTCTTTTATACCATAGATGGTATTTGACTAATGTTCCTAGCTTTGGTTCACAGAAGTATCTTGCAGTATTTGTATGATATAAATACAGGTGTGATTACCTAAGTGTAGTTACAGGATGAGGCCTACACTTGTGGTGTCCCGTCTTCCCAGTACTCTTTGTTGTATAACGGTTTAAAACTAATGAAGGTTTTGCCAACCATCACCTTCTCACTAAATTTATTCCAACCGTCTACCACTCTGTTTGCAAAAGGAAACTTTCTAATATATTTTCAGCCACATTAGTTTTCTTAGCTTGAATCTGTATCCTCTTGTTAGTGAAGTTGTTGGTTTTAGGAATTCCTCTTGGTCAATTTGAACGATTCCTGTTAGTAATTTGTAAGTGGTGATCATATTACCTTTATTTCTTCTATCTTCTACTGATGGCATGTTTAATGCCTCTAGTGTCTCTTCGTAACTCTTTGTTTTTTTCAGTTCCAGGAGCCATGTTTTGCTGCACACCACTGCACCTTTTCCAGTTTATTGATGTACTTCTTGACATTTGGGTACCATTCACCTGCTGCATGTTCCAGTTTTGGTCTCACAAAGTCATGAACAATTGCTTTAGTCTGTCACCATCCTTATAATTAAAAGCAAGTCTGAAGTTGTAAACCAATGCTTAAGCTAGTTATGTCCCTTATGTGTAGTGGAAGTATGTTGAACAGTCTCGGGCCTCTGGTGTTGATGGAGTTCACTCTCTCAGAGTACCTGTTGCACCTCTGCTCTTCAACGGGGTATTCTGCACATCCTGCTATGCCTTCTGGTCTCATGTGATATTATTTCTGTGCAGGTTTGGGACCAGCCCTCTAATATTTTTTCCACGTATAAATTATTATGTGTCTCTCCCGCCTGCGCTCAAGAGAATACAGATTTAGGATCTTTAGTCGGTTCCAGTAGTTTAGATGTTTTACTGAGTGAATTCTAGCAGTAAAGTGCTCACAAAAGCCCTCCACAATGTAAACTGGGAATCTGAATTTATCAATACACAGAATATTAATTCGTTAACTAGCCTCTTCCTTTCCAAAATTTTAAGCCTTTACTATACTTATTGTCCTCTCCTCACCAAGCAAGTAACTGGTGTGACGATAATCTCCTTCAAGAGATTGAGCCTGCTCTTCCCTCCAAAAATACGTCGCAACAAATATATATAACTACTATGGAAGAAATGTCCAACAACGACAACAACACCAGCAAGGTTTGCCAGAGCGCAAAACGTATGCAGCCAAGAACACCTGCTCAGACTCAAACCGCCAAACTACCTGTCTTACTGCCGGCTCCCCGCTGATTGGTCGCCGGTCTGGCTGCAACTGCACTCGCCCCCCCATACTACTTGATGTCTGGGGCCGCCACGACCTCAGTCCTCAGAATATTCCGTGCTTTCACAGTTAACACTTCTCCCTGCTAGACGTAAGCTTTGGCGTACGTGTACTAAGAGAGGTGATAGCTTAAAGCCAATATTCCAGCACCTCTCATTACTTGTATATTGCACTTCTTGTTATTTTGCTCACTTGTCTTAACGTAACTTTTCATTGTCATTTAATTATTCTTATTATTTTGATTGATTGATTTTATTATACGAATTTGTTTGACCATTTTATTCATGTTTTATTTCTTTAACGTAATTAAAATTTCATTGTTAAAATTTACTTGTGTTTTGTGTGTCTTCTCCTTACCTTACCACAGACGAAGTTCCAGATTTTCTATTTTTTTTTAATACTATGTGACGAGGCCATACCCCTAGCTTTGAACAGCCGAACACCAACGCGTTACCGTCACACTGGCAAAAGGTTAAATATTCCCTGGCTCACTAATGGCATACTTAAAGCAATCAACAAGAAATATAAATATGAAAAAACTTAGGATTGGCCTAGTTGCAAAAGAAGTGGTTAAGAGGTACTCATCAGTGCTTACCAGTATAATAAGTATAAGCAAAGCATTCCTATTACGAGAATAGATTCAAAGAAGCGAAAGGCAACATGAAAAGCACATGGAGAGCCATCTCTAACATCCTAGGAGCTAAACAACATTTACATAATAAGATAAAAATCTCCAAGGATGGTTATACACCTGCAACAGATCTTGAAACAGCAACTAAATTTATTAGCTTCTTTTCATCGATTGGTGCTAACCTTGCCCGAAAAATCCCAGAGACTCAGACACATGTTACCACACATCTTTCACACAGGTATACAAATTCTCTTCTCCTCTCTCCGGTCAGCCCTACAGATGTTGTGTCCATCATTCACTCGCTAAAAATCAAAGCTGGGAACATTAGTGAAATACCATCAATGGTATACAGATGTGCCTCCCATGCCCTTGCATTACTGTTCAATAAATACCTAGAGTGTCATACCTTCCCTGATATCCTTAAAAAAGCAAGAGTAACGCCAGTTCATAAAGGAGGTAACGAGACAAACACAAATAATTACAGACCCATATCGAATCTACCCATATTATCAAAAATATTTGAAAAAATTATTTACAAACAGCTCTTCTCCTTTCTTGTAAACTTCAAAATACTAAGTCCCTGTCAGTTTGGCTTCCGCTCCCAAAAGAGTACCAATGATGCAATTGTTAGTCTGCTTGACTTAATCTACTCAGCCATTGACAAAAATGAGTTTCCGATTGGACTCTTCATTGACCTGAGAAAGGCCTTTGATACTGTTAACCATAACTACCTCTTACTTAAACTCCGCCACTATGGAATCCGTGACCTTGCCCTGGACTATATCAGATCCCATGTTAGTGACAGACACCAATGTGTAGCCATCAATGATATAACCTCTCCCACTCTACCATTAACCGTAGGGGTGCCACAGGGCAGCATCCTAGGACCCCTACTGTTTCTTATCAATGATCTCCCTAATGTCTCTAACATGCTTAAACCTATATTGTTTGTTGATGATACTACTCTCATCTACTCTGACCCCAACCCACTCATCTATATAAATAAATATGAAAATGTTCGTTTGTTCAAAATCTCTAATCTCGGAAAGTTCTTCACCGATTGCTTTTGAAATTTCACACAATGTTCCATTCGCATCCGGCCAGGTTTTTATACACATACTGCATAGATGTCACGTCTGTGACGGTAAAAAAAAAAAAAAAACATGCTTTTCTGAAAAACTGTGTTTTTCGTGTGTTTTTCATGTCAGGAAAATCTTCGAAACCTCTTTACCGATTGCTTTGAAATTTTGACACAACGTTGCATTCGAATAGGGGCGTCTTTTTATATACCTACTATATAGATGCCACCCCTGTGACAGGTAAAAACATGAGTTTTTTTCAAAACAGCGCCATCTGTTGCACATAGCAGCAACATTCACGTTATACTAAATATGTCACGAATTCCATTTCAATGTTTCTGATTGCATTGATAATTTTTTTTTTCATAGATTTCGATTTATTTTATTTTTTATTGAATTATTTTGTGTGACATTGTGTTGGAAATGAGCGGTGTTGTTTACCATACCGTTCATTTCGTAAGTATAAGTATAGATGCCACACCTGTTACAGGTGTAGCAAGGAACAGGGAAGTGGAGGATAGTGGTGAGGACGAGGAGATGGGGGAGGGGGGGGGAAGAATGGTGCGAAGGAGAAGGGGACGGGGGAAGTTGGGTATGGTGGGGAGGACGAAGGGACGGGGGAGTGGGGAATGGTCCAGTATAAATACACACACACACACACACACACACACACACACACACACACACACACACACACACACACACACACCACACACACACACACACACACACACACTATTGAATAACTAGTAAGCTCACTCAAACCACAAGAAAGTGAAGAAAAACAGTACAAACAGCACCACTGAAAATAAGTGTTGAGTACATCGTGGTATTGTGAAATTGTGGAGCCGAAATTGTGGAGCCGGAGTGACCTCACCACTAGTGACCTCACCAGCTGTGACGCGGGACGCAGCGACCTCACATCTTGACCAGCCGCGTGGAGTACTTTCTCGCCTGTTTGTGCTGCAGATTGTGCAAGGTATTGAGGAGCGCCTTTTTGGCTAGATTGTTACTGCAATGACTAGATCAGGAAGGGGTTCAAGGTCAATCACAAGCAGGGATGAGGAGGAGGACAGATTTATAGACAAATTAATAGGGAAATTTGTAGAGAGAAGGAGCGATTGGATGGAGGATCTAATTCAAGGGATTAAAAGTGAGTTATTTCAGCAAATACAGGATGCGGTAGAGAGGCAGAAACAAGAACTTATGCTCTATGTTCAGGAAGAGATTAGGAAGGGAAGAGAGGACTGGGAGAGGGAATGTGCTCGTATCACAAACGAATTAGGAAGGATTAACAGCATGGCTAAGGACAGAGGATTAGTGGGGGATGGGTTAGAGACGGTGGTTGGGATGGAGAATCCCCAGGGGACAGGCTACCAGCATGACACTGAATTACTGAGGAGACGGTCTATTATAATACATGGATTATTCGAATCTGGGGCACCAACAAGACAAGAGAGAATAGAAACGGAAAAATACGAATTGCACGAGATATTGAGATGTATTGGAGCAGGAATGGCAGAACACGAGGTGGATATCAGCCGCCGGGTTGGACCTTACAATTGTACCAAGAATAGACCTGTTCTGGTGCAATTCTCCAATGAGGAGGCTGTGGAGTACATAATGAGGAACAAGCATTTACTCAGAGGAAGTGAAACCCATTACAATGTGTTTATAGAGAGGTTTATGACGAAAGATGAGCAAATAGTCCACAAGAATAGATGGCAACAACGACACCGAACTAGCCTCTCAGGTAGTCTCACCTCCCAGGTCACATCCCAGGTCACCTCCCAGGCCACCTCCCAGGTCACCTCCCAGGTCGCATCCTCCCCAACTCAGCCCTCCTATACCTCCCCCCTGCCTCAGCCCCCAAAACCCCCCTGTCCCTTCCACATTTGCACCTCCCCAACGATTCCCCTGCCCCTGCTACATCACACCTGTCAACGACCCCAGTGGGTCAAGCCATGCCCTCCCCAAACCCACCTTCCCATCCCCCCTCCCCAACTACCCCTTCCTACTCCCCTGCCCCTTCTACCCCATTGACTTCAATTCCATCTACTCCATCCCAGCTTCCACTGCACCCCTCTTCCACTCACCCCCAAACCCCACCCAACCCTCACCCCTCCTATGCACCTCCAGCCCACATTTAACCCCCTCACCTTGTGACCCCCTAACACCTTCCCCCATCTCCCTCTTCCCCTCTTCTACCCCAAACCCCCACCTACCCCCGATTCCCCCCTAACTAATACACCCTCTCTTCCACTCCCAGCACCCATGCTCCATTCTCATCTCAGCCCTCTGCCCTCAGTATCCCTCTCCCTCCCAACCTCTCAACCTCTATCTGACTCTCAGTCTCACTCTATTTCTCAACCCCCCTATGCTATTCAGACCCCTAACTTTCAGACCCATTATGCCCTTCCTACCCCCCTAGATGCCCAGACCCCATTCGCCTACCAGGCACTCCCAGGCACCCCCCTAGCACCCCCACTCACCACCCCCACAGCCCCCACTTGCCCCCCAGACACCCCCCAGTTCCCCCCAGACCCCTGGTGAAAGGGGGAACTCTGACACCCGAGTTTCCAAGAAGAGTCTCAAGGTTTGGTACACCAATGCTGATGGGGTAGCCAATAAAGCAGAAGAGATAAAAGAAAGAGTTAGTGAGGCAGACCCAGACATAGTGGCAATAGTGGAAACTAAAATAAATGGCATGATCTCGGATGCAATCTTTCCAGAGGGGTACCAGGTGATAAGAAAAGAAAGGACACAGAGACAGGGAGGAGGAGTGGCACTACTAATAAAGCGGAAATGGAAGTTTGATGAGCTGGAAAATCCGGGTACCAATGAAAGCACGAGCTTCATACATGGAACTCTGACAGTGGATGGGAAGAAAATTGTAATCTTGATACTCTACAATCCCCCACCAAACAGTAGAAGGCCCAGGCAGCAGTACGAGGACAGCAACAAGACATGTATAGATGAACTGCAGAGGGCAGCAACTTTAGCGCATAGAATGAGAGCGAAGCTGCTGGTCATGGGGGACCTAAATCACGGAGAGATAGATTGGGAAACGAGGAATCCCCATGGCGGGGAGGAGACCTGGGGAGCGAAGCTGGTAGACGTTATTGACAGGAATTTCCTAACACAGCATGTGAAAGAAGATACTAGGGAAAGAGGAGGGGATACGCCCAGCCTATTAGATCCTTTTTCACCCAGAATGTAGAAGACATCGAGCAGTTGGAACATGAAATACCACTAGGAGCTAGTGACCATTGTGTCCTAGTCTTTGACTACATGATGGAGCTTAAAATTGTGACCAAAGGACAAGAGGTCCGGGAAAGGAGACTTGATTACAGAAAAGGGGACTACAGAAGGATAAGGGACTACCTGGGAGAAGTGCAGTGGGAGGAAGAACTTAGAGGAAAAACAGTGCAAGGTATGATGAACCAAGTCATATTGAAATGCAAGGAGGCTGAAGAGAGATTTATTCCAACAATAAAGGAAAAAAGCAGGAGGGAATATAATAACCCATGGTTTAATAGACAGTGTCAGGAAGCAAAGGTGAGAAGCAGGAGGGAATGGAGGAAGTACAGAAGACAAAGGACAGAGGACAACAGGATTAGATGTAACAGAGCTAGGAATGATTACATTAACATAAGACGAGTGTCGGAAAGAAATTATGAGAACGATATTGCAGTCAAAGCGAAAAAGCAACCAAAATTACTACATAGCCATATAAGAAGGAAGATGTCGGTAAATGACCAAGTGACAAGACTGAGGAAAACAGAAGGGGCATATACAGAAAGCGACAAGGAAATCTGCGAGGTACTGAATGCAAAATTCCATGGAGTGTTCACAACCGAGCCTGAGCAGCTCCCATTGTTAGAAGAGATTACCCAAGATGAAAGACTGTCAGATATAGAGGTGACAGCAGAGGATGTAATGAAACAGTTGACAACACTGGATGCAAATAAAGCTGTTGGACCAGACAAAGTATCACCGTGGATACTTAAAGAGGCAGCGCAGGCTCTCAGCGTGCCTCTGGCAATGATCTTTAATGAGTCATTTATGTCGGGAGAATTGCCCAGTTGCTGGAAAGAGGCAAATGTCGTACCGATTTTCAAAAAAGGAGATAGGGAGGAGGCACTTAACTACAGACCCGTATCACTGACAAGCATCCCCTGCAAAATACTTGAAAGAATAATTAGGCTAAGACTTGTTGAGCACCTGGAGAGCATTGGGTTTGTAAACAAGCACCAACATGGGTTCTGGACAGGGAAATCATGCCTAACAAACCTTTTAGAATTCTATGATAAAGTAACAAGGATAAGGCAGGACAGAGAAGGCTGGGCAGACTGCATATTTCTTGACTGCCAAAAGGCCTTTGATACAGTACCGCACATGAGACTGCTATACAAACTTGAGAGGCAGGCAGGAGTAAGCGGAAAGGCCCTAGTATGGGTGAAGAACTACCTAACAGGAAGGAGCCAGAGGGTAATGGTAAGGGGCGAGAAGTCGGACTGGCGAACAGTAACAAGTGGAGTACCTCAAGGATCGGTGCTGGGACCAATCCTCTTTCTAATTTACGTAAATGATATGTTTACAGGAGTGGAATCATATCTGTCAATGTTTGCGGATGACGCAAAATTAATGAGAAGAGTTGTGACAGACGAGGATTGTAGGATCCTCCAAGAGGACTTAAACAGGCTGCAGAGATGGTCAGGGAAATGGCTACTGGAGTTTAACACCAGTAAATGTAAAGTTATGGAAATGGGATCAGGTGACAGGAGACCAAAGGGACAGTACACAATGAAGGGGAACAGCCTACCTGTAACGATTCGAGAAAGAGACCTGGGAGTGGATGTGACACCTAATCTAACTCCTGAGGCACATATAAATAGGATAACGACAGCAGCGTACTCTACACTGGCGAAAATTAGAACTTCATTCAGAAACCTAAATGAGGAGGCTTTTAGGGCGCTTTACACTGCCTACGTGAGACCAGTCTTAGAGTATGCCGCGCCATCATGGAGCCCCCACCTGAAGAAACACATAAAGAAACTGGAGAAGGTTCAGAGGTTTGCGACGAGGCTTGTCCCAGAGTTACGAGGGATGGGATATGAAGAGCGGCTGAAGGAACTGAACCTTACGACACTAGAGAAAAGAAGGGAGAGAGGAGATATGATAGGGACATATAAAATACTCAGGGGAATTGACAAAGTGGAAATAGATGAAATGTTCACACGTAATAATAACAGAACGAGGGGACATGGGTGGAAACTGGAAACTCAGATGAGTCACAGAGATGTTAGGAAGTTTTCTTTTAGCGTGAGAGTAGTGGAAAAATGGAATGCACTTGGGGAACAGGTTGTGGAAGCAAATACTATTCATACTTTTAAAACTAGGTATGATAGGGAAATGGGACAGGAGTCATTGCTGTAAACAACCGATAGCTGGAAAGGCGGAATCCAAGAGTCAATGCTCGATCCTGCAAGCACAAATAGGTGAGAGTACACACACACACACACACACAGAGGGAAGGTAGGGGAGGAGGCGGAGTGGCCCTACTCATGAGAAGGGAATGGAGTTTTAAGGAGATGGCCATCCCGGGCTGTGAGGAGTTCAGAGACTACATAGCAGGCACCATAACAATGGGAGGACCAAGAATAGTAGTAGCAGTAATATACAACCCTCCACCAAATGACAGGAGACCCAGTCAAGAGTATGAAAACAACAACAAGGCAGTTAACACTATAATTGAGAGGGCAGCCTCTGCTGCCTGTAGAAATAGATCCCACCTGCTCATCATGGGCGACTTCAATCACGGAAAGATTGACTGGGAGAACAAGGAACCGCATGGAGGCGAGGATACGTGGAGAGCCAAACTATTGGACGTGGTGACAAGCAACTTTTTAACCCAGCATGTCGGAGAACCCACAAGGATGAGAGGCAATGACGAACCAGCGAGACTCGACCTAGTCTTCACTCTGAACGACTCCGACATAAGAGAAATCGGTTTTGAGGACCCAGTAGGAATGAGCGACCACAGTGTACTGGTGTTTGAGTACTTGATTGAAGAAGGGTTATTGAACTCGAGGAGGGATACCGAAACCAAAAGGTTAGCATACCGAAAGGGAAACTATGAGGGGATAAGAAAATTCCTAACAGATATAGCATGGGAAACAGAGCTCAGGGGAAAGACGGCCCAAGATATGATGGATTACATCACGCAGAAGTGCAAGGACGCAGCAAACAAGTTTGTCCCAGTCCAAAAGGAAAACAGAGAAATGAAGATGAGAAACCCATGGTTTAATCAGAGATGTAGGCTAGCTAAGCAGCAAAGTAAAAGGGCATGGAGAAACTATATAATAACAGGTCACTGGAGAGCAGAGAAAGATACCAGAATGCCAGGAATGAATATGTCAGGATGAGAAGAGAGGCAGAAAGACAATACGAAAATGACATCGCAAGCAAGGCAAAGACTCAGCCTAAATTGTTGCATAGCCACATTAGGAGAAAAACAACAGTAAAGGAACAGGTTATGAGATTAAGGATAGGGGCGGAAGGATTCACTACAAATGACAAGGAAGTGTGTGAGGAATTGAATAAGAAATTCCAGGAGGTCTTCACCTTAGAGCAAGGAGAAATTCCAGAGGTAAGTGAGGGAATAGCTAACCAGGAACCACTGGAAGAGTTTGAGATTACCAGTGGGGAAGTAAGGAAGTGTTACTAGAGTTGGACGTGACGAAGGCTATAGGCCCAGATGGAATCTCCCCTTGGGTTCTAAAGGAAGGAGCAAGAGAACTGTGCCTACCACTCTCCATAGTGTATAACAAATCACTGGCAACAGGGAAACTGCCAGATATTTGGAAAGCAGCTAACGTAGTCCCGATATACAAGAAAGGGGATAGACAGGAGGCACTGAACTACAGGCCAGTGTCCCTAACCTGCATACCATGCAAGCTGATGGAGAAGATTGTGCAAAAAAAACTAGTGGAGCATCTGGAGCGAAGGAACTTTGTAACACAGCATCAACATGGGTTCAGGGATGGCAGGTCCTGCCTCACAGGGTTACTTGAATTCTACGACCAGGCAACAAAAATAAGGCAAGAAAGAGAAGGGTGGGCAGACTGCATATTTTTGGATTGTCAGAAAGCCTTTGATACAGTGCCACACAAGAGGCTAGTGCGAAAATTTGGAGATGCAGGCTGGAGTGAGAGGGAAGGTACTCCGGTGGATAGAGGAGTACCTAAGCAACAGGAGACAACGAGTCTGTGTGAGGGGTGAGGTCTCAGATTGGCGAGACGTCACAAGTGGAGTCCCGCAGGGGTCAGTCCTTGGACCTATACTGTTTCTGGTATATGTAAATGATCTCCCAGAGGGTATAGATTCGTTCCTCTCAATGTTTGCCGACGATGCAAAAATTATGAGGAGGATTGAAACAGAGGATGATAGTAGGAGGCTACAAGATGACCTGGATAGACTGAGTGAATGGTCCAACAAATGGCTGTTGAAGTTCAACCCGAGTAAATGCAAAGTAATGAAACTAGGCAGTGGAAACAGGAGGCCAGGCACAGGATACAGAATAGGAGATGAAGTACTTAATGAAACAGACAGAGAGAAAGATCTAGGAGTTGATATCACACCAAACCTGTCTCCTGAAGCCCACATAAAGAGAATAACGTCTGCGGCATATGCGAGGCTGGCTAACATCAGAACGGCGTTCAGGAACCTGTGTAAGGAATCATTCAGAATCTTGTACACCACATATGTAAGACCAATCCTGGAGTATGCGGCCCCAGCATGGAGCCCGTACCTTGTCAAGCACAAGACGAAGCTGGAAAAAGTCCAAAGGTATGCTACTAGACTAGTCCCAGAACTAAGAGGCATGAGTTATGAGGAAAGGCTGCGGGAAATGCACCTTACGACACTGGAAAACAGAAGAGTAAGGGGGGACATGATCACAACCTACAAAATCCTCAGGGGAATCGACCGGGTAAACAAGGATGAACTATTCAACACTGGTGGGATGCGAACAAGGGGACACAGGTGGAAGCTGAGTACCCAAATGAGCCACAGAGACGTTAGAAAGAACTTTTTCAGTGTCAGAGTAGTTAGTAAATGGAATGCATTAGGAAGTGATGTGGTGGAGGCTGACTCCATACACAGTTTCAAATGTAGATATGATAGAGCCCAATAGGCTCAGGAATCTGTACACCAGTTGATTGACGGTTGAGAGGCGGGACCAAAGAGCCAGAGCTCAACCCACGCAAGCACAATTAGGTGAGTACAATTAGGTGAGTACACACACACACACACACACACATACACATACACATACACACACACACACACACACACACACACAACACACACACACACACACACACACACACACACACACACACACACACACACACACACACACACACACACACACACACACACACACACGCACGCACACACACACACACACACACACACACACACACACACATATTTCTTGACTGCCAAAAGGCCTTTGATACAGTACCGCACATGAGACTGCTATACAAACTTGAGAGGCAGGCAGGAGTAAGCGGATAGGCCCTAGTATGGGTGAAGAACTACCTAACAGGAAGGAGCCAGAGGGTAATGGTAAGGGGCGAAAAGTCGGACTGGCGAACAGTAACAAGTGGAGTACCTTAAGGATCGGTGCTGGGACCAATCCTCTTTCTAATTTACGTAAATGATATGTTTACAGGAGTGGAATCATACATGTCAATGTTTTCGGATGACGCAAAATTAATGAGAAGAGTTGTGACAGACGAGGATTGTAGGATCCTCCAAGAGGACTTAAACAGGCTGCAGAGATGGTCAGGGAAATGGCTACTGGAGTTTAACACCAGTAAATGTAAAGTTATGGAAATGGGATCAGGTGACAGGAGACCAAAGGGACAGTACACAATGAAGGGGAACAGCCTACCTGTAACAATTCGAGAAAGAGACCTGGGAGTGGATGTGACACCTAATCTAACTGCTGAGGCACATATAAATAGGATAACGACAGCAGCGTACTCTACACTGGCGAAAATTAGAACTTCATTCAGAAACCTAAATGAGGAGGCTTTTAGGGCGCTTTACACTGCCTACGTGAGACCAGTCTTAGAGTATGCCGCGCCATCATGGAGCCCCCACTTGAAGAAACACATAAAGAAACTGGAGAAGGTTCAGAGGTTTGCGACGAGGCTTGTCCCAGAGTTACGAGGGATGGGATATGAAGAGCGTCTGAAGGAACTGAACCTTACGACACTAGAGAAAAGAAGGGAGAGAGGAGATATGAGAGGGACATATAAAATACTCAGGGGAATTGACAAAGTGGAAATAGATGAAATGTTCACACGTAATAATAACAGAACGAGGGGACATAGGTGGTAACTGGAAACTCAGATGAGTCACAGAGATGTTAGGAAGTTTTCTTTTAGCGTGAGAGGAGTGGAAAAATGGAATGCACTTGGGGAACAGGTTGTGGAAACAAATACTATTCATACTTTTAAAACTAGGTATGATAGGGAAATGGGGCAGGAGTCATTGCTGTAAACAACCGATAGCTGGAAAGGCGGGATCCAAGAGTCAATGCTCGATCCTGCAAGCACAAATAGGTGAGTACAAATAGGTGAGTACACACAACGACAGTGAACTGTCACACAAACGATACAGTGACTGACTCCAGAGCTTTGTGCAGATAGAGAAGAACCGACATCATCAATCTACCAGCACTTAGTGAATCACCTAGTGGGAGACAACGACGGATAACCATCATCATCATACATCGTCCTTACTCATCTGGTTGTGTGAGCGGGAGGAGACTGGTATGTAACCCATCTCTGGTCAATTAATCAGGTGTACAGTGTGAGGTAAAATATTATCAAATTCTTGTTCAGGATATCATATATATGTAAAATCTCAATGTGGCTCATTTAGGTAGAGGTAACGCTTAAGGGGACTTGTGGACACATGCACACACGCACGCACGCATGCACGCACGCGCACGCACGCACGCCCACGTACATATGCACGCACGCACATGCAAAAACGCACACACATAAGCACACACAAACGTTCAGTCAGGGAAGAAAGGATTAACACCTTTTGAGGAAAGAGCCAAGCCCCTACTATACCCCACCTCCTCTCTTACCCCCCATCTGACCTGACCTGACCTCACCTGGTCGCCACCACGCCCCCCCCACACCCCCCAGTCCCCCGCATCCCCCTTACACATACTCTCCCCTTCTCTCTCCCTCTCTCTCTCTCTCTCTCTCTCTCTCTCCTCTCTCTCTCTCTCTCTCCCTGCCTCCCTCCCTCTCCCTCCCTCCCTCTCTCTCTCTCTCTCTCTCTCTCTCTCTCTCTCTCTCTCTCTCTCTCTCTCTCTCTCCTCTCTCTCTCTCTCTCTCTCCCTCCCCCTCTCTCCCTCCCTCTCCTCTTTATCTCTCTCTCTCCCTCCCTCTCTCTCTCTCTATCTCTCTCTCTTTATCTCTCTCTCTCCCTCCCTCTCTCTTTATCTCTCTCTCTTCCTCCCTCTCTCTCTCTCTATCTCTCTCTTTATCTCTCTCTCTCTCTCTCTCCCTCTCTCCCTATCTCTCTCTCCCCCACTCCACTCTGCCCTTCTGACGTATCCTATCACGGCACATCTAGGAACAGGGTTAAGCATGACAGCCAGAAGCAACAGGGGAACAGGGAAAAGTTCAGGCAACGAAATGAAGGAAATGTTCGCCCAGTTTCTGGAGGACATCAAGAGTGTGATGCAGGAAATGAAGAATGAAATAAGCAACCTAAAAAGAGAGCTGACAGCAGCAAAGGAGGAGATTAGAGCCCTCAAAGAGAACAGTCTCGATGCTGAGACTCAGATAACCACCCAGGGAGGTGGTGGTAATAGTACTTTGGAAGAGAACGCCACATTAAAAGCAACATTTGCAGAAATGCTAAAAAACAACAACTCTGAAGTAATGTCTGCAGTGATGGAGGTAGCCATGAAAGCAGCCACCTCACAGGAAGCGGCACGCTCTACTAGCCAGCTGCTGGAAAGGAAAAGAGCAGTGGTAGCTGTAGGTATTAAAGAGCAGGAAGGCTCGAATAGGAAAGAGTGGAATGATAAGGACAAAGCGGCAGTGAATGAAATACTGAAGGCACTAGACATGGAAGGGCTTGAGCATAGCATTGAGAAGGTTTTCAGGTTAGGCTGGTACAAAAAAGACCGAGACCGTGTGTTAAAGATAGTGTTCGCAAACGAGAATACAAAGGACACGATTCTAACAAAGAAAAGCCACCTGCAACATGTGGGGGAATTCAAAAAAGTATTCCTCCAGAGGGACATGAAGAAGGAGGAGAGGGCCATGGCGGAAGAAGCAAGGAAGAAGCGCAGGGCGAGAGGGGAAAACCAGGAAACCACAGCTCCCAACACATCACCCCCAGAGGCGAGGGGGAAACCCACAACCAGCTACCCAGTAACACCAGCGGGGAGGGCAACCCCACCACCCTCCTCTGCATAGAAAACCCCCTTTTCCTTCCTGTCCTCCCGCCCCGTTCACCCCATACCCTCCCTGTCCTTCCCCCTTCACTTGACCCCCCACCCCTCATCCCAGTATCCTCTGCAACCCTGGTATCCACCTCACAAATCCTCACACCCATGGCACAGCTTCCTCCACCAGCAGAACATTCACCAAGGAGGAGATTTGAGAAGGGACAGAAGAAAGTGAGCCTCAAGGCAATGTACACTAACATAGACGGTATTACAAATAAAGCAAATGAACTTGGAGAATGGGTACTAGAGGAAAACCCAAACATAATAGCTCTCACAGAAACAAAGCTGACGAAAACAATAACAAATGCAGTGTTCCCGCAGGGACTATTATGTTATGAGGAAAGAGAGAAAAGGAAGAGGTGGTGGTAGTGTAGCTCTGCTGGTAAGAAAAGGCTGGGATTTGAGGAGTTGGTTGTTCAGGGATGTGAAGGTTTCAGTGACTACATAATAGGAACAATAACAACTGGAGGGCAAAAAAATTATAGTCGTAGTCATATATAATCCGCCACCTAATGACAGAAGACCCAGACAGGAATATGATAGAAACAATATGGCCACTATTAACATAATGGAGAGAGCAGCTTCTGCTGCTAGCAGGAATGGATCTGGACTACTAATCATGAGATACTTCAACCATGGAAAGATAGATTGGGAGAACAGAGACCCGCATGGAGGACCAGAAACATGGAGAGCTAAGCTGCTGGACGTGGCAACAAGAAACTTTCTAAGCCAGCACATCAAGGATCCAACAAGAATGAGAGGAGAGGATGAACCAGCAATGCTTGATCTGATATTTACCCTAAATGAGTGGGATATAAGGGAAGTCAAGATGGAAGCGCCCTTGGGAAGGAGTGATCACAGTGTATTGAACTTTGAGTACCTGGTAGAGCTAGGAATTATCCCCCCCCCCCCCCAAAAAAAAAAAGAACTAGGAAACAAAAGGCTGGCATACCGAAAGGGAAATTATGAGGAGATGAGAAGCTTCCTAAGGAAAATACCTTGGGACACAGACCTCAGAGCTAAGTCTGTACAAGATATGATGGACTATGTCACCCAAAAGTGTCAGGAGGCAGTAAGCAGGTACATCCCGGCCCAAAAGGTAAAATCCGAGGAGCAAAAGAAGAATCCATGGTATAATAGGGCATGTGTGGAAGCAAAGGTACTGAACAAAAGGGCGTGGAGGAACTTCCGGAATAACAGAACACCAGAAAGCAGAGAGAGATACCAGAGAACCAGGAATGAGTATGTCAGGGTGAGAAGAGAAGCAGAGAAAAGTTATGAAAATGATATAGCAAACAAAGCCAAGACCGAACCAAAGCTACTCCACAGTCACATCAGAAGGAAAACAACAGTGAAAGAACAGGTAGTGAAACTTAGAACAGGCGAGGACAGGTATACAGAGAATGACAAAGAGGTGTGTGATGAACTCAACAAGAGGTTCCAAGAGGTCTTCACAACAGAACAAGGTGAGGTCACTGTGCTAGGAGAAAGGGAAGTAAACCAGGCGGCCTTGGAAGAGTTTGAAATTACGAGAGAGGAGGTCACGAGACACCTGCTGGACCAGGATGTTAGAAAGGCTGATTGGTCCAGACGGGATCTCGCCATGGGTACTGAAAGAGTGTGCAGAGGCACTTTGCTTACCACTCTCCATAGTGTACAGTAGGTCACTGGAGACGGGAGACCTACCAGAAATATGGAAGACGGCGAATGTGGTCCCAATATACAAAAAGGGCGACAGGCAAGAGGCACTGAACTACAGGCCAGTGTCCTTAACTTGTATACCATGCAAGGTGATGGAGAAGATCGTGAGAAAAAACCTGGTAGCACATCTGGAGAGAAGGGACTTCGTGACAAATCGACAACATGGGTTCAGGGAGGGTAAATCTTGCCTGACTGGCTTATTAGAATTCTATGACCAGGTCACACAGATTAAGCAAGAAAGAGAGGGCTGGGCGGACTGCATTTTCTTGGATTGTCGGAAACCCTTTGACACAGTACTGCATAAGAGGCTGGTACATAAGCTGGAGAGACAGGCAGGTGTAGCTGGTAAGCGGTGCTCCAGTGGATAAGGGAGTACCTAAGCAATAGGAAGCAGAGAGTTACGGTGAGGGGTGAGACCTCCGATTGGCGTGAAGTCACCAGTGGAGTCCCACAGGGCTCTGTACTCGGTCCTATCTTGTTTCTGATATATGTAAATGATCTCCCGGAGGGTATAGATTCGTTTCTCTCAATGTTTGCGGACGATGCCAAAATTATGAGAAGGATTAAGACAGAAGAGGACTGTTTGAGGCTTCAAGAAGACCTAGACAAACTGCAGGAATGGTCGAACAAGTGGTTGTTAGAGTTTAACCCAACCAAATATAATATAATGAAGATAGGTGCACGGAGCAGGAGGCCAAATACGAGGTATTATCTGGGAGAGGAAATTCTTCAGGAGTCAGAGAAAGAAAAAGACTTGGGAGTTGATATCACGCCAGATCTGTCTCCTGCAGCACATATCAAGAGGATAACATCAGTGGCATATGCCAGGCTGGCCAACATACGAACGGCATTCAGAAATTTGTGTAAAGAATCATTCAGAACTTTGTATACCACATATGTCAGGCCAATCCTGGAGTATGCAGCCCCAGCATGGAGTCCATATCTAGTCAAGGATAAGACTAAACTGGAAAAGGTTCAAAGATTTGCCACCAGACTAGTACCCGAGCTGAGAGGTATGAGCTACGAGGAGAGACTACGGGAATTAAACCTCACTTCGCTGGAAGACAGAAGAGTTAAGGGGGACATGATCACCACATTCAAGATTCTCAAGGGAATTGATAGGGTAGATAAAGACAGGCTATTTAACACAAGGGGCACACGCACAAGGGGACACAGGTGGAAACTGAGCGCCCAAATGAGCCACAGAGATATTAGAAAGAACTTTTTTAGTGTCAGAGTGGTTGACAAATGGAATGCATTAGGAAGTGATGTGGTGGAGGCTGACTCCATACACAGCTTCAAGTGTAGATATGATAGAGCCCAATAGGCTCAGGAACCTGTACACCTGTTGATTGACGGTTGAGAGGCGGGACCAAAGAGCCAGAGCTCAACCCCACGCAAGCACAACTAGGTGAGTACACACACACACACACACACACACACACACACACACACACACGTCAGAGTACGTCAGGGTGAGAAGAGAAGCAGAGAAAAATTTTGAAAATGATATAGCAAACAAAGCCATGACCGAACCAAAGCTACTCCACAGTCACATCAGAAGGAAAACAACAGTGAAAGAACAGGTATTGAAACTTAGAACAGGCGAGGACAGGTATACAGAGAATGACAGAGAGGTGTGTGAGGAACTCAACAAGAGGTTCCAGGAGGTCTTCACAATAGAACAGGGTGAGGTCACTGTGCTAGAAGAAAGGGAGGTAAACCAGGCGGCCTTGGAGGAGTTCGAAATTACGAGAGAGGAGGTCAAGAGACACCTGCTGGATCTGGATGTTAGAAAGGCGGTTGGTCCAGATGGGATCTCACCATGGGTACTGAAAGAGTGTGCAGAGGCACTTTGCTTGCCACTCTCCATAGTGTATAGTAAATCACTAGAGACGGGAGACCTACCAGAAATATGGAAGACGGCGAATGTGGTCCCAATATACAAAAAGGGCGACAGACAAGAGGCACTGAACTACAGGCCAGTGTCCTTGACTTGTATACCATGCAAGGTGATGGAGAAGATCGTGAGAAAAAACCTGGTAACACATCTGGAGAGAAGGGACTTCGTGACAAATCGCCAACATGGATTCAGGGAGGGTAAATCTTGCCTTACAGGCTTGATAGAATTCTACGATCAGGTGACACAGATTAAGCAAGAAAGAGAGGGCTGGGCGGACTGCATTTTCTTGGATTGTCGGAAAGCCTTTGACACAGTACCGCATAAGAGGCTGGTACATAAGCTGGAGAGACAGGCAGGTGTAGCTGGTAAGGTGCTCCAGTGGATAAGGGAGTATCTAAGCAATAGGAAGCAGAGAGTTACGGTGAGGGGTGAGATCTCCGATTGGCGTGAAGTCACCAGTGGAGTCCCACAGGGCTCTGTACTCGGTCCTATATTGTTTCTGATATATGTAAATGATCTCCCGGAGGGTATCGATTCATTTCTCTCAATGTTTGCGGACGATGCTAAAATTATGAGAAGGATTAAAACAGAAGAGGACTGTTTGAGGCTTCAAGAAGACCTAGACAAGCTGAAGGAATGGTCGAACAAATGGTTGTTAGAGTTTAACCCAACCAAATGTAATGTAATGAAGATAGGTGTAGGGAGCAGGAGGCCAGATACAAGGTATCATCTGGGAGAGGAAATTCTTCAGGAGTCAGAGAAGGAAAAAGACTTGGGGGTTGATATCACGCCAGACCTGTCTCCTGCAGCACATATCAAGCGGATAACATCAGCGGCATATGCCAGGCTGGCCAACATACGAACGGCATTCAGAAACTTGTGTAAAGAATCATTCAGAACTTTGTATACCACATATGTCAGGCCTATCCTGGAGTATGCAGCCCCAGCATGGAGTCCATATCTAGTCAAGGATAAGACTAAACTGGAAAAGGTTCAAAGGTTTGCCACCAGACTAGTACCCGAGCTGAGAGGTATGAGCTACGAGGAGAGACTACGGGAATTAAACCTCACTTCGCTGGAAGACAGAAGAGTTAGGGGGGACATGATCACCACATTCAAGATTCTGAAGGGGATTGATAGGGTAGACAAAGACAGTCTATTTAACACAAGGGGAACACGCACAAGGGGACACAGGTGGAAACTGAGTGCCCAAATGAGCCACAGAGATATTAGAAAGAACTTTTTTAGTGTCAGAGTGGTTGACAAATGGAATGCATTAGGGGGTGATGTGGTGGAGGCTCACTCCATACACAGTTTCAAGTGTAGATATGACAGAGCCCTATAGGCTCAGGAATCTGTACACCTGTTGATTGACGGTTGAGAGGCGGGACCAAAGAGCCAGAGCTCAACCCCCGCAAACTCAACTAGGTGAGTACAACTAGGTGAGTACACACACACACACACACACATATAACTGAAAACTCACACCCCAGAAGTGACTCGAACCCATACTGCCAGAAGCACTCTGCAACTGATGTACAGGATCCCTTAACCACTCAACCAACACGACTGGACAAAAGAGGATGGTAGCCGAGGCTAGTTCCCCATCCTCCCGCCGGCCTCGCGGAGGAGGAATTAGCCTCGGCTACCATCCTCTTTTGTACGGTCGTGATAGTCGAGTGGTTAAGGGATCCTGTACATCAGTTGCAGAGTGCTTCTGGCAGTATGGGTTCGAGTCACTTCTGGGGTGTGAGTTTTCAGTTATATATATATGTGTGTACTTACCTTGTTGTACTCACCTAGTTTTGCTTGCGGGGGTTGAGTCTGGCTCTTTGGTCCCGCCTCTCAACTGTCAATCAACAGGTGTACAGGTTCCTGAGCCTATTGGGCTCTATCATATCTGCACTTGAAGCTGTGTATGGAGTCAGCCTCCACCACATCACTTCCTAATGCATTCCATTTGTCAACCACTCTGACACTAAAAAAGTTCTTTCTAATATCTCTGTGGCTCATTTGGGCACTCAGTTTCCACCTGTGTCCCCTAGTGCGTGTGCCCCTTGTGCTAAACAGCCTGTCTTTATCAACCCTGTCGATCCCCTTGAGAATCTTGAATGTGGTGATCATGTCCCCCCTAACTCTTCTGTCTTCCAACGAAGTGAGGTTTAATTCATGTAGTCTCTCCTCGTAGCTCATACCTCTCAGCTCGGGTACTAGTCTGGTGGCAAACCTTTGAACCTTTTCCATTTTAGTCTTATGCTTGACTAGATATGGACTCCATGCTGGAGCCGCATACTCCAGGATTGGTCTGACATATGTGGTATATATTGTTCTGAAAGATTCCTTACACAAGTTTCTAAAGGCCGTTCTTATGTTAGCCAACCTTGCATATGCTGCTGCTGTTATCCTCTTGATATGAACTTCAGGGGACAGGTCTGGTGTGATATCAACACCCAGGTCTTTCTCTCTCTCTCTGACTCTTTTAGTATTTCATCTCCCAAATGGTACCTTGTATCTGGTCTCCTGCTTCCTACCCCTATCTTCATTACATTACATTTGCTTGGGTTAAACTCTAACAGCCATTTGTTCGACCATTCCTGCAGCTTGTCCAGGTCTTCTTGAAGCCTCAAGCTGTCCTCCTCTATCTTAATCCTTCTCATAATTTTGGCGTCGTCAGCAAACATTGAGAGGAATGAGTCTATACCCTCTGGGAGATCATTTACGTATATCAGAAACAGGATAGGTCCAAGTACAGAGCCCTGTGGGACTCCACTGGTGACTTCACGCCAGTCTGAGGTCTCACCCCTCACTGTAACTCTCTGCTTCCTATTGTTTAGCACCTCCCTTATCCCATGGAGCGCCCTACCAGTTACTCCTGCCTGTTTCTCCAGCTTATGCATCATCCTTTTATGGGGTACTGTGTCAAAGGCTTTCCGACAGTCCAAAAAAATGCAGTCCGCCCACCCTTCTCTTTCTTGTTTAATCTTTGTCACCTGACCATAGAATTCTATCAAGCCTGTAAGGCAAGATTTACCCTCCCTGAACCCATGTTGATGGGTTGTCACGAAGTCTCTTCTCTCCAGATGTGTTACTAGGTTTTTTTCTCACAATCTTCTCCATCACCTTGCATGGTATTCAAGTTAAGGACACTGGCCTGTAGTTCAGTGCCTCTTGTCTGTCACCCTTTTTGTATATTGGTACTACATTAGCAGTCTTCCATATTTCTGGTAGGTCCCCCGTTTCCAGTGACCTACTATACACTATGGAGAGTGGTAAGCAAAGTGCTCCTGCACACTCTTTCAATACCCATGGCGAGATTCCATCCATGGCGAGTGTGTGTGTGTGTGTGTGTGTGTGTGTGTGTGTGTGTGTGTGTGTGTGTGTGTGTGTGTGTGTGTGTGTGTGTGTGTGTGTGTGCGTGCGTGCGTGCGTGCGTGTGTGTGTGTGTGTGTATGTGTGTATTTATGCTGGACCATTCCCCACTCCCCCGTCCCTTCGTCCTCCCCACCATACCCAACTTCCCCCGTCCCCTTCTTCTTCGCACCATTCTCTCCCCCTCCCCCATCTCCTCGTCCTCCCCACTATTCTCCACTCCCCCACTCTCTCATCCCCAACATCACCCACACCCACGTCCACTCTTCCTCCCCACCTTTACCCCCACCCCGTCCCCTCATCCTCCCTAGCATTCCCCACTCACTCATCCGATGTGTTCCCAAATGATCTGATGTTCCCATCAAAAAAATAGGAACATCAAATGATTTGATGTTACATAACTGAAAAATAAGTAGAACAGTTAAAAATACAAAATGGAAAACAATTAAAAAAATAAAAAATAAATTATACTCACAAAATGAACGGTAAGGTAAACAACACTGCTCACTTCCAATGCAATGTCACAAAAAATAATTAAATCAAAATGAAAATCAATCGAAATCTATGAAAATTCCATTTATCAATGCAATTTTAAACATTGAAATTAAATTGTATGATATTTAGTATAGCGTATGTTGCTATTATGTGAGCAACAGATGGCACTGTTTTTCCAAACAAGCATGTTTTTACCTGTCACAGGTGTGGCATGTATATAGTAGGTGTATAAAAACAGGCACCTATTCGAATGCAACGTTGTGTTAAAACTTTAAAGCAATCGATAAAGAGGTTTTGGAGATTTCCCTCACATGAAAACTCACTTGAAAAACATAGTTTAAAGAAAACATGTTTTTACCTGTCACAGACGAGACATATGTATAGTATGTATATAAAGACTCACTTGTATGCAAATGGGACGTTGTTTAAAAAAATTCCAAGCAATCGGTGAAGAACTTTCGGGGATTAGCTATTTTGAACAATTTACATTTTTATTTCTATAGATTGTCTTCTTACCAGTAAGGTAAGAAAGGGGTTATTGTGTGGATCAGAGATAAATAGGGGTTTTCACTAAATTCTCAAATTGTATGGCGAAGTTACATATTTTTTAAATGCCGTTTGCAGACTCATATTTTGATATCAATATGGACTTTACCTTTGGAGAAGAGCTTTAGGAATGGGTAAAATTTCATGGTTTGTAAACTTTACAATGGCGATTCCGGACTCTGCCAGATCTTTCAGTCATTGTGGACTCTGACTTTTGAGAAGAGTTTTTCGACTTTGCCATTTGCCAGCCCAGTTATTAGTTTTACTGAAGGCAAAATGATAGTTCATTGACTTATTTTTTTGGTTCATGCTGAGAAATTACCCCCCCCCCCCTCTGGTTATGTAACGTCACCACTCACAATGTTCACAACTTACCAGCCACTCTTAATTAAGCTGTCTAGTGTACCAAAGTTATTGGGTGATCTTTGCTTAGTGACACCTAGCTGCTATGGCTTGTGCCTTGTATCAACTTACTTGAGTGTTACTTGGTTGTTGGTGTATGTATATAGACTTTTTTTTTTTTTTTTTTTTTGAGATATATACAAGAGTTGTTACATTCTTGTACAGCCACTAGTACGCGTAGCGTTTCGGGCAGGTCCCTGGAATACGATCCCCGCCGCGAAGAATCGTTTTTTCATCCAAGTACACATTTTACTGTTGCGTTAAACAGAGGCTACAGTTTAGGAATTGCGCCCAGTAAATCCTTCCCGGCCAGAATACGAACCCATGACATAGCGCTCGCGGAACGGCAGGCGAGTGTCTTACCACTACACCACGGAGACATTGTAAATAAGCTGTCATATAGATAAGTTCGACCCAGTAAATGGTGGATTTTACTTTCACTCAATCCTAGGCATTTTGAATTTACATAGTTGAGGCCAGGAGGTTCACCGATTTATGAGGTAAAGTTCTACTCCACGAGCCTTGCTAGGGAGCAAGACATGACAAGTACTTCTCCCACTATTTACTCAGCTAATAACTATTGCTAATTACTATTGGGTTGGCTCAAGGTATCAGTACACAATGCTTTTAGCAATAAATTTGTGTTAGAACCCATTAGTTCATTTTCTAGCCTGCCGAAGTAGTTGGAGGGTAATGACCTAGTGACAGGAGGTACCTGTATGCTTGTCTAGAGACGAGGGTTGCTCAGGACCCTACACCCGGCGGGCCACCATTGGGTCATTGTTGCTGAAGTTGCATGACTCACCATCTGGAGTCCGACCCTGTCTCTCCACTTGAGATAAAGTGATCCTTGACGGTTGTCGTGCATATTGTGATCCTGTCAACTGACCTCTTGCGGAGTGACCACCACCGGTGTTGGTGCTGTTGCATCCAATTACAGGTTATTGCAGAAAGTATCAATCAACACCCTTATTGATACATAGATTAATATATAGCGGGATACATACATAGATATATAGATAGATTCTCTGTATTTCATATGTTCATTACTTAAGAATAAAGTTCACAAATTACATCTCTAAGTTCATTTCACAGTTTTATTATTGTGTGACACTGAGAGGCAAGTCGTTGAGCCTGTTGTGGGGTTTTATGCCTCCACTTACTTCCCTCAGGTAACTCTTTATGCTGTATGTAAATTAAAACATAGCTCAGAAATAACTATAACTATAGTAATAACTATCATTAAAAACAGCATGCTACAATTTTTTCTCTAGACATCGGCTATAAACAAATACCAGTTTAACACAGCTGGTTGTGCCAGTGTAGACTCCTTCATGTAGGATGACGGGAAGAGAGTGACCGTTGTAGTAGCTGGTCGCTGTCCGTCGATATCTTCCAAGGAGTTTCAAATTTAATTTTATTATGAAACAATTTAATGATTACAGCAAAACACAAGTCAAGATCCGCGCTCGTTGTTCAATCCACAAACCGTAATAAATATAGTTGATTGTTAATCAGGAATATTTCTGTTAATGAATATTATTTATTGAGAACAATTCTAAATAATTGCAGTTGAATTTAATATCATTTAATTGATATAGTAAAGATGAATTTACTTAATTTGGGATAAAAATCCCAGTGTAACCCAAAACTTGGAGAAAATAGTTAATGAATTAGGCAAATGAATCTTCGTAAATTTCAATTAAGCAATCACAACTATTTTTGGTAACAGGTTCGCGGGTGTTCTGGTCGACGTGTTTAGCTAAGCCTATACTCGTAAGTCAGGCGCGGGCCCAGTCTTTGGTGGGTGTTGGGCTGGGAACACATAGCGTCAGGCCCAGCAAGTGTAATTTACAGCACTGTTTAATGTTTATAGCGCATTGTGTCAGTTCTTAATGGGTTTATTTAGCCTCTGAAACACCACTGGTTAATGCTGTAAGGGATCTAAAGCTAGCAGTTCCGAGAAAAGTTATAAAACACTGTGTGGCCCGTAAGGTGAAGCCGCCAGCTTGTCGCAGCTTCTTGTTCATGAACCAGTGATGGCTACTCTCCCATCTCCCCAGGTGAGCTTCCAGGGGGAAATTTAATTTAATTCAAATTCAGTTTAATCAGTAATTATTCACTAATATGTTTGTTGGTGTTAATAAATGTCATAGCACTAAACTAAGATGCTTTATGTAAGCTGTAATTAAAATTATTTACTTTGTGTCAATAATAACCCATCGTTCCTAGCTTTCCATAGTAGGCTGGCACTCGTCAGGAGAAAGCCTTCAGGAGACCAAAGAAGGAGCCCACTACAGGGACACTACATTAGCATATTTGTACTGATAAAGCTGTGGATATTTTCCACACTTGCCAACATTTTCAAAGCCAGAGTACAAGTGAATAGAATTTGGTTGCTTTTGTTGTTTTAGATTCCGATACGCGGAACAAAAAGTTGCAAGTAGCACGGGTTATGGTGAACCCCGTACTAGACTTACCTGGCACAGGAACGAACAATTTGGCTGGAGCATTACCAAGAGTGAGGCGGGGTGTCGCACGGGCCAATATATCCACTGCAGAGTACATATATGTTTCAATGATGATTGAAGCAGTACGTTGGCTGCTCCTTATTGGTCTGGAAGATGGCAGAGTGTAACCTGGTGTTAGTGGTTGAGTTTGTATGATGTTCAGTGTCTCGCCAATGGCCAGTTTTCTGCTATCATTGTGTCTGTTGATTATGTTAGTGTTGTTTGTCAGGATATGTCAGGTGATGGTCTGATGGTGTGTAGAGACCATATTTGTCATGATGGCACCTTTACGCTCCTTCCTTGTTACGCACCTTCTTCTCCAAGGAACAGTGATCTCAAGTGTGAAGTAAGAAGTAGCCACAGAAAGATGAGAGCCATGAATAGTTCCAATTAGGTCGTCCACTAATTAATTCCTTATAGAGTTTATCATGTCCAAGTATGAGGAACACTGAGGCAAGAGGACTTGTTAATTAGGCATTCAGTTTGTGAAAGTGAACAATGTATATCTACGAAATATATATATAAAAAAAAAGGAAATTGTGATACTCTTCAGCACTCATGAGCCACAGAAAAGGGCGTCTGAACCTTGAGATGGTAAGAGACACTAACACCGATGAATGAACGTACCGAAGAAATTGCCAACTCTTGAGTTTTCTTGCGACTTTGCCGAATTCTGTTTATAGTTTTTAACTTGTTTGGACAGCAAGCACGTCGGATGATGCCATGAGTTGAAAGGGAAGATAAACGAGAAAGTAACATGATATGTTCAATACTTACGTAAATGTGTACTAATGAGACCAACCAAAATATAAATATTCAGAGTCTAATGAGAGAAATCAAATTATTGTTGACTTTTGCAATAATCACTCACCTAATAATGATATAGCAGAAATGCCACCACCGAGAAGAGAAAGGGCCACAGGTAGTGGGGACATCTTCCTTCCCCCCAGCAGGTATTCCTGTGTGGACGTCTTGTGTCTACTCTTGATGGCGCTGTACAAGCCGATGCCAATAGACACTACCAACATGAGGCTGAACACTGCATAGTCCACCGTTGAGAACTTTGTCTCAGATTCGCCTCTTGAGGCTGTCACTGATTTCTCATAACCAGACATCTTCTGAAACAAAAGCAAATTTTATAAATTTTCAAAACTTCACATTGAGTAAAAGCAGCCCGTCTCCCTAACAAAGACCAAAGGTGATTCCATGCACCTGCCAAACCCCCTGTTTATGAATGAAAAACGGTTTACACACGACTCAACAGATTTCCTTCGAACACATCATGAACAAGTGCTTCACTGACGAATTTTGTTCGAACCACAACGTTGTAAATGCTTCACCCACGTACTGAAAGTACAAATAATCGCCAACAGAACCTAAACTCCTTACCTAACCTATGCCTATACATGTACAATATGCTATTATTATATTAATATATATTTGAGAAAATTCCTTTTTTGACTGAACAGAATGTTAAAATTTATGAATACGTCTGTGGGGACGTCCGCTGGATGTAATGGACTCGAGTCGAGGACGGGTTAAGTAAAACAGAACTAATTAAACCAGCATAAAGTCAGGATATGATATAAAGATGATGAACGTAGACCTCACTGTTCTCTATTATTTATACTATATCAGTAGCCCAGGTTCGAGCCCCGGAAGTTGTCATAGAGTGAACGCGGTAATGTTACTTGGAATCTGTGACTATGGGAAATATTTCCCTCCTATAAACATAAATAGCAAAATAATAAATTTATCTAATAATATTTAACGATGAGGACTCGTCCTCTTTTCTTAAATCACAATATTCACTCAAATGCGAAATGATACCAGATTCTTCCTACTAAGGTAGGATACTAAAGATACTAAGGATAATTATAAGGATAAGGTACTAAGAATAATTATGCCAAAACCTTCCTACTTTAACACCAGACGATTGAGCTATTAAAATCTCTTTGTTGATTCTCATTATTAATTCAATGTGGCTGAAATCAGGGTTGGGACTTTACAGGTCTATTAAATTATTAAAATAAAGTTAATTTTATGACCAGTAATAATTTATTAGCAACTCCCGATTTAATAATAAGTCACTTGCTTTACCCATGAGCGCGGGTTGACGAGGGAGGCCGTCCTGCACCACGTCAGCTCCCTGTTACCACACGCCTTGACAAACTCCTCACCTGTTGGACATTTACGCCTAAGGTAGCAGTTGACGGCCGTTTTTGTTTCCCCTTTTTTATATAACAATAAATACAATTAAAAGCAAGGTACCGATACCATAACAGAATCAAAACTTCACAGGATTGATTACCACCAGCAAACAGCATACTTACTAGTAAACAAGACACCAAACAATACATAAGGTTACAAACACCGAAACAGAAATAGTCAATCACCAGGGTAAGGGGTTACCTCTTGGCCGCCAGGGGGTTCGGACGTGCTCGCCTGACCTGCCAGTTGCTGCCTGGTGGTGCGAGGGGGCTGGTGCAGTTTGAGGTGTGGAGCGCCTGCTAGCCGGGGATCTGGCTGGTGGTATGGCTGTAGCTGGTGATGCCCGTGTTCGGCGGGTAGATCTCGCCTACCCGTGTGGCGGTGTCGTTTACCACTTCGCTGCTTTACCAGGAGTTTGTGGCACGCTGGGATGCACTCTCGCTTCCTATTCCTGCTTCGGCTGTGACTGTGGATATCTCGGATCCCTGGGGGCCCTTGACATTTGTGAGTGTTCACGGAGTGCCGGTGACCTTCCCCAAGGCGGAGCTTATGTCGGTCTTTACGCGGTATGGTGTGGTGGTGAAGCACCGGTTTACCACGGGCCGGCTGAAAAGGGTCCGTCTGGGCGCTCGTACGCTCGTCATGCGGGTCACGAGCCCTATTCCTTCCAGGGTTTCGTTTCGTGGGCTCTCTCTGCGGATATTTTATCAGGGTCAGACACGAACCTGTTTCTGGTTTGGCGCTGAGAGCCACGTGGCGGCCAGCTGCGACGCTCCTCGTATTGAGGCCCCTTCAGTTTTCCTGGAGGATGACTTTCCCCTCTTGTCTGTGCGTGGGGTTTCCCCGGCGGATCCTCGCTGTCCTAGTGCCTGGTGTGATTCCTGCGGCGGTTCCGGCAAGCGTTCCGTTTGGCCCTGGTGTGTCTGCCCCACCGGTGAGCTCTGAGGACCTGGGGGCACCTGCTTCGGATCTTCGACGTTTGGTGGTTGCAGAGGTGCATCCGCAGCTGGTTGCTTCCGTGGAGGCATTGGATGGTGCTGTAGGGTGGTGCCTGCTTCTAATGCGGACGGACATGTGCTTCCCGGGGCTGTCGGGGTGGTGGTGTGTCCCCGCCCTCTGCCTCGTCGCCTCCGGTAGTTTCCTCGTTCCCACGTGGCTCTTCTCCTGCGCCGGTTCCGTCGTCCCCGCTGGATACCTCCCGGGTGTTGGAGTCTACCCTTCCGCCTGCTGTGTCTCTTTCTTCTCCGATTCCAGTCTCCTTGAATGGTAGTGACTTTTTGCCCTGCGTTGTTGAGGCTGCTGTTCTGCGTGATTGTGCTGCCCCGGCTTTGGGGCCGCCTGCCGATGGTTCTTCTGGGGCACCCCTTGCTGGGAGTGACAGTTCCGACGATCAGCGGCCTCTTTTTAAGCGCCGTCGTTTGGCTCAGGATACGTCACCTCGCCGGACGTGGGCAAAGGAGCGTGATGCAATGGATGATGATGCTGTGGACGTCGCTGTGTTGCCTCCTGTGGTGCCTTTTGTGTTGGACACTGTGCCTCCTGCTGATGGCTCCCCTCAGTGGGCGGTTGCCCCTGGTGATCGCGACCTCGTAGTGGTGTTGTCGAAGGATGTGCGACGGGGGGGCCTCTGCTCCTGTTCCGGTTGGTGGGGGCACTGGGGCCCCTGCGGAGCCACCCTCCGCGGGGCTCAGTGCGGTGCCTGGCGTCGAACAGAGTGAGCGCCCTAGTGGGCGGGCCGGTGTGCGGCCCGCCGTGCAGCCCGATGTGCTTCCCAGTGTGCGGCCCTGTGACCAGCTTCCTAGGGTTGTTGTTGTTATAGATTCAGCTACTCGGAACAAGTTCCAAGCAGCACGGGCTATGGCGAGCCTGTAACTTACCTGGCACAGGAGCGGGGCAAGTAGCACGGGCTATGGTTAGCCCTACTTCCTAGGGGGAAACCCATCCTTTTCATCCTCCTGCCCGGTGAGGTGATCGACAGATCTAAGGCAATTTTGTCTTTTGAGTGTGATGACCTGGTGCGTCCTGTTCCCTGGTGCCCATCTACCATCTGGGTTCCGCGGGCGCAGTGTTTCATCTTGGGCGTGCCGAATTCGATGCCTTGGCCTACTGCGACTCCTGGATGTCCGATTCCTGTAGGTGATCAACTTGTTTGGGAGGCTTATTGCTTACCGTTTCCAGCTCGGGAGTACCCGGAGAAGTATGAGTGGTTGATTTCTACCTGTGTTGTGCGTGATGTTTTCCCAGTGCCTGCGTCCACAGATGGGTTTCCTTGTCTGTGCGTGTGGGTGGTATGGGTCTTGTCCCTGACCCCTGCGTGGCCTGTTTTGTTGTGTTGCGATTTGTTTTGTGCTTTGCCTTTGGTATGGATGTTTGTGTTGTGGTTGTGTACGTCGCTTGTGTGCGTGTGATTATTTTCTTGTCCTGGTAATTGTTTTTTTCTTTGTACATATTTTATGTTATTTATGTTATTAATGTTCTAGTATGTAGTTTTTGGGTTTCATGTTACTTGTGCCCTCATTTGTGTCTGGTTCTGCTCCATTGTGTGCGGGGTCGGACTGCCCGTGCTTGTGTTTTTATTTCCCCACCCTTTTCTGTTTTAGGGGTGGTTGGCTTTCTGTACTTTTGTTATAAATTTTTGTGTATTTTTTCTTGTACGTTTTTGTTATTGTCCTTATGTCATTTATTTGTTGTGTATTTTATGCAATTTCTTTGCTTGTGTCGTGTGTGTTTTCCTGTGTCCCTTTGTATGTATTTTTTTTTTGTTTCCTGTTTGCTATTTGCACGATTGTTTTGTTGTTTTGAACTTGTTCCCTGTTTTCTTTCGAGGTGGTTTGGATGTGTGTGTGTGTGTTTCTTTCCTGGCTCCTGCGTGGGCCTCTTCTTTTGCTTTGTACCAAATTTATTATTATGTCTTTTTGTTGGTGTGAGGCACATGCCTTTTGCGTGTTATTGTGCTCCTCTGTATTTGTCTTTATGTTCATGTTTTGTTAATGTTCTTTTTGCTTTTTATATGATGTATTTTGTCTATTTCTTGTGCCATGTGGTTTTTTTGTTATTTTTCTGTTCTCTCCTTGTTATGTGATTTGTACTTTCGTTTTTTATATCAATAAAAAAAATCACCAGGGTAATACCTGAGCACGCACCAGGGTACAACCCATGCACGCATAGAGTAAGGATTGGCGAGTAAGGGTTACTGAAGACAGTGATGTGCCTACAGTGAAGTGCTGCTAGCAAGCTGCTAGAGGCTTTTGCCAGGGGGTTAGATGCCCTTGTATAAGTTTGTTGGGGACCCCAGTCCGCGTGTTGCTGATGCCCTCTGCCAGCGAGTAGCTGGAGAGCGCAGATTGGGTGTAGGCACATTGTGATGCTGTGTGGTTGGATTGGCCCACGTAGAAGGTGAACTCGCCAGTATTTGCCAGTGGACAAGGTATTGGAACTGTTTTAACACTGGAGTTGACGAACACTGCTGATGTATGTGTGTCCTGCGTGAAAGACACAATTGTAAATAAGTGTAGTTATAATCTACTTATGTATATATATATATATATATATATATATATATATATATATATATATATATATATATATATATATATATATATATATGTATATATGTATATATGTATATATATGTATATATATTTAATTGTGAAGGTGGATATATTGGTGAAGGAAAGCATGTATTGTTTATCCCCTCCCCCCCCCCCTTATATCTTACTTGCGCTATACAGTCAGTTCTTGAAAGCTTACTACCGACTTGGGGTCGGATACACTAAAAGTGACTGTAACAGGGGTACACTGTGAATCTTCACCGGCACAAATGGCACCACACACCAGGGTGGCCCTGGTGTGTGGTTCCCCTATTTAAGGGCCCTATAGTTGGAGACGAATCCGCACACAACGGCCGGTCGGTAGATGCACATGTGCTCCACCGGCTTTGCTCCAGCATTCCGGACACTTCATACAGATAGGCGCTACATCTTGCAGGCTGAAACATGGTACAACATCACCAGCCAACTTTTCCGCAGAATCATCCTAGGTTCAGAGGGGTGGAAAATTCCCTTCCCGGAAGATATTGACACCAGCAGCCGCCTCCCTGCTGCAAGCCGCCATGTAACTAAATGACCTTGAAGACCTCACATATAACAGGTACGAGGCTGACCAGAATACATACATCGGAGAGTAAACCCCATCAAGGAACACGAAGACGGTATATCCGGCGTCAGGGACATGCCAGCGTCCTCGTGGCAGCAAGCATTCCCTTACAATAACCAGCGGAAACTTTATCACACCTCATGCTTAACACCTTCCCAAACCGTCCAAACAGTCTGGTTAACAGCCCATCCGTCATTTCAAATGGTTCACCACGCACCGCCCGTATCAAAGTCACACTCAAGTTTACCACTCGTCCCGTACGAGCGCCATCTGGCATAGGGAACGAGCAACCCTCACACCGATCAAGGAACTGCCGAAATACATCTGTTCGCACAAATTTCACCACCACTCGAAAGTCTTGAATGATCTGCACTCCAACCAGGTCGGTCAAAATCACTCTAGCACCTCCACCAGCACAATACCAAACCCTGTGTTTTTTTTAAGTCCAACCGAAGACGTTCGCTTATGAGAAGGCGTAGAAGACCCCTTTATAAAGCAAAAACGTACCTTGCATAAGCAGGGTACCACACAGGTCACGGGACTGACACCCAACCATCGACTCCGTGCTTGGACAACCATCGTATGGGTTCGAGTCACTTCTGGGGTGTGAGTTCTCAGTCGCATATAGTCCTGGGGACCATTCAGGCTTGTTCGCATTTGTGTTCCTCACATGTGCCCCAAAGAATGAGGTGATTTAATAAAATGCTATGCCCAAGATTACCATCTGAGTGCCGGCGGGGAAGTGGTTCAAATAGCTTCGGCTATCACTTCCTTATGTACGGTCGTGATGGTCAAGCGAATTAAGGCGTCCTGTAGTTACCAGTTGCGTTGCTCCTGGGAGTATGGGTTCGAGTCACTTCTGTGGTGCGAGTTCTCAGTCATATATATATATATATATATATATATATATATATATATATATATATATATATATATATATATATATATATATATATATATATAATATGTATGTGTGTGTGTACTCACCTATTTGTGCTTGCAGGATCGAGCATTGACTCTTGGATCCCGCCTTTCCAGCCATCGGTTGTTTACAGCAATGACTCCTGTCCCATTTCCCTATCATACCTAATTTTAAAATTATTAATAGAGTTTGCTTCCACAACCTGTTCCCCAAGTGCATTCCATTTTTCCACTACTCTCACGCTAAAAGAGAACTTCCTAACATCTCTGTGACTCATCTGAGTTTCCAGTTTCCACCCATGTCCCCTCGTTCTGTTATTATTACGTGTGAACATTTCATCTATTTTCACTTTGTCAATTCCCCTGAGTATTTTATATATTCCTATCATATCTCCTCGCTTCCTTCTTTTCTCTAGTGTCGTAACGTTCAGTTCCTTCAGACGCTCTTCATATCCCATCCCTCGTAACTCTGGGACAAGCCTCGTCGCAAACCTCTGAACCTTCTCTAGTTTCCTTATGTGTTTCTTCAGGTGGGGGCTCCATGATGGCGCGGCATACTCTAAGACGGGTCTCACGTAGGCAGTGTAAAGCGCCCTAAAAGCCTCCTCACTTAGGTTTCTGAATGAAGTTCTAATTTTCGCCAGTGTAGAGTACGCTGCTGTCGTTATCCTATTTATATGTGCCTCAGGAGTTAGATTAGGTGTTACGTCCACTCCCAGGTCTCTTTCTCGAATCGTTACAAGTAGGCAGTTCCCAATCATTGTGCACTGTCCCTTTGGTCGCCTATCACCTGATCCCATTTCCATAACTTTACATTTACTCGTGTTGAACTCCAGTAGCCATTTCCCTGACCATCTTTGCAACCTGTTTAAGTCCTCTTGGAGGATCCTACAATCCTCATCTGTCACAACTCTTCTCATTAATTTGCGTCATCCGCAAATGTGTGTACTCACCTAATTGTACTCACCTAATTGTGCTTGCGGGGGTTGAGCTTTGGGTTTTTGGTCCCGCCTCTCAACTGTCAATCAACTGGTGTACAGATTCCTGAGCCTACTGGGCTCTATCATATCTACATTTAAAATTGTGTATGGAGTCAGCCTCCACCACATCACTTCCTAGTGCATTCCATTTACTAATTACTCTGTCATCCGTGTCCCCTTGTTCTCGTCCCTCCAGTGTTGAATAGTTTATCCGGTCGATTCCCCTGAGGATTTTGTAGGTTGTGAGCATGTCCCCCCTTACTCTTCTGTCTTCCAGTGTCGTAAGGTGCATTTCCCGCAGCCTTTCCTTATAACTCATGCCTCTTAGTTCTGGGACTAGTCTAGTAGCATACCTTTGGACTTTTTCCAGCTTCGTCTTGTGCTTGACAAGGTACGGGCTCCATGCTGGGGCCGCATACTCCAGGACTGGTCTTACATATGTGGTGTACAAGACTATGAATGATTCCTTACACAGGTTCCTGAACGCCGTTCTGATGTTAGCCAGCCTCGCATATGCCGCAGACGTTATTCTCTTTATGTGGGCTTCAGGAGACAGGTTTGGTGTGATATCAACTCCTAGATCTTTCTCTCTGTCTGTTTCATTAAGTACTTCATCTCCTATTCTGTATCCTGTGTCTGGCCTCCTCCTCCTGTGTGTGTGTGTGTGTGTGTGTGTGTGTGTGTGTGTGTGTGTGTGTGTGTGTGTGTGTGTGTGTGTGTGTGTGTGTGTGTGTGTGTGTGTGTGTGCGCGCGTGCGTGTGTGTGTACTCACCTAATTGTACTCACCTAATTGTGCTTGCGGGGGTTGAGCTCTGGCTCTTTGGTCCCGCCTCTCAACCGTCAATCAACTGGTGTACAGATTCCTGAGCCTATTGGGCTCTATCATATCTACATTTGAAACTGTGAATGGAGTCAGCCTCCACCACATCACTTCCTAATGCATTCCATTTGCTAACTACTCTGACACTGAAAAAGTTCTTTCTAACGTCTCTGTGGCTCATTTGGGTACTCAGCTTCCACCTGTGTCCCCTTGTTCGCGTCCCACCAGTGTTGAAAAGTTCGTCCTTGTTTACCCGGTCGATTCCCCTGAGGATTTAATTCCCCTGAGGATTCCCCTGTGTGTGTGTGTGCGTGTGCGTGTGCGTGTACTCACCTAATTGTACTCAACTAATTGTGTCTGCAGGATCGAGCATTGACTCTTGGATCCCGCCTTTCGAGCATCGGTTGTTTACAGCAATGACTATGGTCCTATTTCCCTATCATACCTAGTTTTAAAATTATGAATAGTATTTGCTTCCACAACCTGTTCCTGAAGTGCATTCCATTTTCCCACTACTCTCACGCTTAAAGAAAACTTAATAATATCCCTGTGACTCATCTGAGTTTCCAGCTTCCACCTGTGTTCCCTCGTTCTGTTACTATTCCGTGTGAACATTTCGTCTATGTCCACTCTGTCAATCCCCCTGAGTATTTTATACGTTCCTATCATGTCCCCTCTCTCCCTTCTTCTTGCTAGTGTCGTAGGCACAGTTCCCTCAGGCGCTCCTCATACCCCATCCCTCCGAACTCTGGGAGGATTCTTGTTGCAAACCTCTGAACCTTTTCCAGTTTCCTTATATGCTTCTTCAGATGGGGACTCCATGATGGCGCGGCATACTCTAAGACTGGCCTCATGTAGGTAGTGTAAAGCGCCCTAAATGCCTCCTTACTTAGGTTTCTGAATGATGTTCTAACATTTGCCAGTGTAGAGTACGCTGCTGTCGTTATCCTATTTATATGTGTTTCAGGAGATAGATTAGGTGTTATGTCCACCCCAGGTCTCTTTCGCACGTCGTCACAGAGGTAGGCTGTTCCCCTTCATTGTGTACTGTCCCTTTGATCTCCTATCTCCTAGTCCCATTTCCATAACTTTACATTTGCTCGTGTTAACTCCGGTATCCGTTTCTCTGACCATCTCTGCAACCTGTTCAGGTCCTCTTGGAGGATCCTGCAATCCTCATCTGTCACAACTCTTCTCATCAACTTTGCGTCATCCGCAAACATCGACATGTAGGACTCTACGCCTGTAAACATGTCGTTAGCATATACAAGAAATAGAATTGGTCCCAGCACCGATCCTTTTGGCACTCCACTCGTTACTGTTCGCCAGTCCGATTTCTCGCCCCTTACCGTAACTCTTTGGCTCCTTCCTGTCAGGTAGTTCCTTATCCATGCTAGGACCTTTCCTCCCATCCCCGCCTGCCTCTCGAGTTTGAACAGCAGTCTCATGTGTGGTACTGTATCAAAAGCTTTTTGGCAGTCTAGAAATATGCAGTCTGCCCAACCTTCTCTGTCCTATCTTATCCTCACCATTTTATCATAGCATTCCAGAAGGTTTGTTAGGCAAGATTTCCTTTTCCAGAACCCATGTTGATGTTTGTTCACAAACCTAATGTTCTCCAGGTGTGCAACCAGTCGTAGCCTAATTATTCTTTCCAGTATTTTACAGGGGATGCTTGTCAGTGATACAGGTTTGTAGTTAAGTGCCTCCTCCCTATCGCCTTTCTTGAAGATCAGTACGATATTTGCCTTCTTCCAGCAACTGGGCAATTCTCCCGACATAAGTGACTCATTAAAGATCACTGCCAAGGCCTGCGCTGCTTCTTTTAGTATCCACGGTGATACTTTGTCAGGTCCAACTGCATTAGTTGCATCCAGTGTTGTCAACTGTTTCATTACCTCCTCTGCTGTCACCTCTATATCTGATAGTCTTTCATCTAGGGTAACCCCTTCCAACAATGGGAGCTGCTCAGGCTCGGTAGTGAACACTCCATGGAAACTGGCATTCAGTGCCTCGCAGATTTCCTTGTCACTTTCTGTATATGCCCCTTCTGTCTTCCTTAGTCTTGTCACTTGGTCGTTCACCGACATTTTTCTTCTTATATGACTGTGTAGTAACTTAGGTTGTTTTTTCGCTTTGATTGCAATATCGTTCTCATAGTCCCTTTCCGATGTTCGTCTTATGTTAATGTAATCGTTCCTAGCTCTGTTGCATCTGATCCTGTTGTCCTCTGTCCTTTGTCTTCTGTACTTCCTCCACTCCCACCTGCTGGCCATTTTTGCTTCCTGACACTGTCTATTAAACCATGGGTTATTATATTCCCTCTTATTTTTTCCCTTTACTGTTGGTATAAATCTCTCTTCGGCCTCCTGGCATTTCTGTATGACTAGGTCCATCATATCTTGGACTGTTTTTCCTCTAATTTCTTCCTCCCACTGCACTTCACCCAGATAGTCCCTTATCCTCCTATAGTCCACTTTCCTGTAGTCAACTCTCCTTTCCCAAACCTCTTGGCCCATGGTCACAAGTTTGAATTCCATCATGTAGTCAAAGATTAGGACACAATGGTCGCTGGCCCCTAGTGGTATTTCATGCTCCAAATTCTCGATGTCTTCTACATTCTTGGTGAAAATCAGGTCTAATAGGCTCGGTGCATCTCCTCCTCTTTCCCTTGTGTCTTCCTTCACATGTTATGTTAGGAAATTCCTATCCATAACATCTACTAACTTTGCTCCCCACGTTTCGTCCCCTCCATGGGGATTCCTCGTTTCCCAATTTATCTCTCCATGATTCAGATCCCCCATGATCAGCAGCTTCGCTCTCATTCTGTGGGCTAGTGTTGCTGCCTTCTGCAGTTCATCTATGCATGCCTTGTTGTTGTCATCATACTCCTGCCTGGGTCTTCTACTGTTTGGTGGGGGATTGTAGATTACCAAGATCACAATCTTCTTCCCATCTGCTGTCAAAGTTCCATGTATGGAGCTTGTGCTCTCACTGATTTCCCAGATCTTCAAACTTCCATTTCCGCTTTATTAGGAATGCTACTCTCCCTCCCTGTTTCTGTGTCCTCTCATTTCTTATCACCTGGTACCCCTCTGGAAAGATTGCATCTGAGATCATGTCATTTATTTTAGTTTCCACAATTGCAACTATGTCAGGATCTGCCTCACTCACTCTTTCTTTTATCTCTTCTGCTTTATTAGATACCCCATCAGCATTTGTGTACCAAACCTTGAGATTCTTCATGGAAACTCTAGTACCAGAGTTTGCCCTTTCTCTGGGGTTCTGGGAGGATCTGGGGGGGTGAATGGGGGCTGGAGGGATCCGGGGGATGTGGGGGGTGAATGGGGGCCGGGGGAGATCCGGGGGATGAAAGGGGTCGGGAGGGGTGCTTGGGGGCTAGGCATCTAGGAAGGTAGGTATTTGGAACTCAGGGATAGGTGTGGACATTGGGTCAGAAGGGGGGAAGTTGGAAGTGGAGGAAGAGGTAGGGGGTGCCCCAGTCCCCCACGAGGGGATCCATGAGCCCCCGCCCCCTCGCAAGGGTGAGGGGTCACATGGAAGGGGAGGGGATGAGGAGGGGTGTGAGCTGGGCGGGTTTTGGGGGTTGAGGGGATGAGGGCTGGGTGGATTTTGGGGGTTGAGGGGATGAGGGGGGTCCTTGGAATGTGGTATGAAGCAGATGGATTTGAATGCAGTGGGGTCAGAGGGGTCAGGGGAGTTGTTGGGGAGATAAGCAGGGGCAGGGAGGGCTGATTTGAGGAATGGGTCACCTAGGAAACAGGTGTGAACTAGTTAGCACGGGGTGGGTTAGCATTGGGGTGTGTTACTACGCCCAAATGGGAAGAGTTGTAGCATGAAGGTTTACTCGCCCTGTGGGTACTCTGTTCCTCTTTCATCATAAATTTATCAATATACACGTTGTAGTAGTTTTGGCTACCTCTGAGTAAGTGTTTGTGATGCAGTATGTAATCCACTGCCTCTTCGTTAGTGAACTGTACCAGGACAGGTCGTTTCTTGTCACAGTTGTATGGCCCAATGCGCCGGTGGACTTGCACCTCATTCCCTGCCATCTGGGCTCTGATATCACTCACGATCCCGTGTAGCTCTAAATCTTGAATTTCCATCCTTTCCTGCCTCGATGGTGCCCTGGCTTCAAGCAATCCATTTTTATGATTGACCTCTTTCTCAGTGCAGGGTCATGCTGGTCCCCCCCCCCCCTGCCTGAACCCCACCCCTCTCACACTCGCTACTTCATCCACCACTACTCCCCCTTCTTCTGCCAAGCTTCCCTTATTCCTTCCAAATTCATTTGAAAGCCTAGTTATTTCTCCTTGCTATTCTACCCTGCTCTTCCTGATTTCCTCTTGAATATAATCCATAAACTCTTGTTTGAGTCTTTGAACCTCGCCCTGTATCTTATTAAAGACTTCACTTTTAATCCCCTGGATTAGATCACCTATCCAAACATCCCTCTTCTCTACAAATTTCCCAATCATCTTCTCCACAAACCTATCTTCTTCCTCAATCATAATACTGTTGGACCTAGACACCCTTCCTGACCTAGTCATTGCTATAATGCAACCTTACCCACAGGGGTTCCAAGTATCTTACCGTCCTGCTAACACAATAGGTGAGTGAATCTCCAATCGTCTCCCCACGTGATGTTGGAAGGGTTGCTGCCAGGGGTGAGGTCACGGTCAGAGGTCGGTGAGGTCTGCTCCACACTGCCACAGTACTTCAACAACTATTTTCAATTACACTACTTATACTGTTTTTTTCTTCAATACCTTATGGCTTTAGTCAAAACCCAAGTTTTTTCATTCATTTGTACACACTTTTCCACTTCGAACTAGTCTGATTACCCCTCCCACTTCACTAGTAAACCAGGAGCTTCCAACCCCACGTCCACCCAACACGATGATCACAACACGTGTGTGTGTGTGTGTGTGTGTGTGTGTGTGTGTGTGTGTGTGTGTGTGTGTGTGTGTGTGTACTCACCTAATTGTACTCACTTAATTGTGCTTGCGAGGTTGAGCTCTGGCTCTTTAGTCCCGCCTCTACCGTCAATCAACAGGTGAACAGATAACTGAGCCTATTGGGCTCTATCATATCTACACTTGAAACTGTGTATGGAGTCAGCCTCCACCACATCACTGCCTAATGCATTCCATTTGTCAACCACTCTGACACTAAAAAAGTTCTTTCTAATATCTCTGTGGCTCATTTGGGCACTCAGTTTCCACCTGAGTCCCCTAGTGCGTGTGCCCCTTGTGTTAAATAGCCTGTCTTTATGTAGCCTATTAATTCCCTTGAGAATCTTGAATGTGGTGATCATGTCCCCCCCTAACTCTACTGTCTTCCAACGAAGTGAGGCTTAATTCCTGTAGTCTCTCCACGTAGCTCATACCTCTCAGCTCGGGTACTAGTCTGGTGGCAAACCTTTGAACCTTTTCCAGTTTGGTCTTATCCTTGACTACATATGGACTCCATGCTGGGGCTGCATACTCCAGGATTGGCCTGACATATGTGGTATACAAAGTTCTGAATTATTCCTAATGTGTGTGTGTGTGTGTGTGTGTGTGTGTGTGTGTGTGTGTGTGTGTGTGTGTGTGTGTGTGTGTAATAAAATCAGTATAAAAAGAACAAATAAAAAGAACACATAAATTAAACATTATAGTTTATCACAGTTCTGCACACTGAAGGTGAGACATAAGGTGAAACAGGAAATTTCTATCAGGCAATGAGTGATTTCTTGTAAAATTATTTTAGACACAAACTTAACAGGAAAACGCTGATAAATCCCAGTAGCGAGATGTTTGTAACAGTAACGTGATATACAACACAGTAACGTGATATATAACAAAGTAACGTGCTATATAACACAGCAACGTGATATATATCACAATAACATGATGTATATAACACAGTAACGTGATATATAACAAAGAAACGTGCTATATAACACAGCAACGTGATATATATCACAATAACATGATGTATATAACACAGTAACGTGATATATAACACAATAACCTGATATATAACAAAGTAACGTGCTATATAACACAGCAACGTGATATATATCACAATAACATGATGTATATAACACAGTAACGTGATATATAACACAGTAACGTGATATATAACACAGTGACGTGATATATAACACAGTAACGTGATATTTATAACACAATAACGTGATATATAACACAGTAACGTGATATATAACACAGTGACGTGATATATAACACAGTAACGTGACATATAACACAGTAACGTGATATATAACACAGTAACGTGATATATAACACAGTAACGTGATATATTACACAGTAACGTGATATATAACACAGTGACGTGATATATAACACAGTAACGTGATATATAACACAGTAACGTGATATATAACACAGTAACGTGATATATAACACAGTAACGTGATATATAACACAGTAACGTGATATATAACACAATAACGTGATATATATAACACAGTAACGTGATATATATAACACAGTAACGTGATATATAACACAGTAACGTGATATATAACACAGTAACGTGATATATAACACAATAACGTGATATATAACACAGTAACGTGATATATAACACAGTAACGTGATATATAACACAGTAACGTGATACAGTAACGTGATATATAACACAATAACGTGATATATAACACAGTAACGTGATATATAACACAGTAACGTGATACAGTAACGTGATATATAACACAATAACGTGATATATAACACAGTAACGTGATATATAACACAGTAACGTGATACAGTAACGTGATATATAACACAATAACGTGATATATAACACAGTAACGTGATATATAACACAATAACGTGATATATAACACAGTAACGTGATACAGTAACGTGACATATAACACAGTAACGTGATATATAACACAATAACGTGATATATAACACAGTAACGTGATATATATAGCACAATAACGTGATATATAACACAGTAACGTGATATATAACACAGTAACGTGATACAGTAACGTGATATATAACACAGTAACGTGATATATAACACAATAACGTGATATATAACACAGTAACGTGATATATAACACAATAACGTGATATATAACACAGTAACGTGATATATATAGCACAATAACGTGATATATAACACAGTAACGTGATATATAACACAGTAACGTGATACAGTAACGTGACATATAACACAGTAACGTGATATATAACACAATAACGTGATATATAACACAGTAACGTGATATATATAGCACAATAACGTGATATATAACACAGTAACGTGATATATGTAGCACAATAACGTGATATATAACACAGTAACGTGATATATAACACAATAACGTGACACAGTAACGTGATATATAACACAATAACGTGACACAGTAACGTGATATATAACACAATAACGTGATATATAACACAGTAACGTGATATATAACACAGTAACGTGATATATAACACAGTAACGTGATATATAACACAGTAACGTGATACAGTAACGTGATATATAACACAGTAACGTGATATATAACACAGTAACGTGATATATAACACAGTAACGTGATACAGTAACGTGATATATAACACAATAACGTGATATATAACACAGTAACGTGATACAGTAACGTGACATATAACACAGTAACGTGATATATAACACAATAACGTGATATATAACACAGTAATGTGATATATATAGCACAATAACGTGATATATAACACAGTAACGTGATATATAACACAATAACGTGACACAGTAACGTGATATATAACACAGTAACGTGATATATAACACAGTAACGTGATATATAACACAGTAACGTGATATATAACACAGTAACGTGACACAGTAACGTGATATATAACACAGTAACGTGACACAGTAACGTGATATAAAACACAGTAACGTGATATATAACACAGTAACGTGATATATAACACAGTAACGTGATATATAACACAATAACGTGACAATAACGTGATATATAACACAATAACGTGTCACAATAACGTGATATATAACACAGTAACGTGATATATAACACAGTAACGTGATACAGTAACGTGATATATAACACAGTAACGTGATATATAACACAGTAACGTGATATATAACACAATAACGTGACACAATAACGTGATATATAACACAATAACGTGACACAATAACGTGATATATAACACAGTAACGTGATACAGTAACGTGATATATAACACAGTAACGTGATACAGTAACGTGATATACAACACAGTAACGTGACACAGTAACGTGACACAGTAACGTGACACAGTAACGTGACACAGTAACGTGATATATAACACAGTACGAAGCCGTAAACGCCAATCTCTGCTGGGTTGTAAAATACAGCGTGAAAAGATCATCTGGGGCAAATGAGGGGACCTTTGACAAGCCGCCGGCTTCCTGTCCCCATCGATGCCAGTAGTATAGTGGCCCTCAGGTAAATTCAGGAAAAAGTCGATCATGCAGTAGCGTAGTGGTTCAGAGCGTGCGTCTGGAAATACCCAGCACATAGGTTCGAACCCTCATCACGGCTCAGTAGATTTCCTAACTTTGCTAATCTACTTTCCTCAGTAGATTTTCCTTTCAGGAAAGATTTGTCTGCTAGCAACAACATTGAACAAGACCTCAACAATATGACGGAGTTGATGGTGGTGATATTGAGGCAAGAGTTGGCACTCACTGTTATGTCCGGGAGCCGGTCGGCCGAGCGGACAGCACGCTGGACTTGTGATCCTGTGGTCCCGGGTTCGATCCCAGGCGCCGGCGAGAAACAATGGGCAGAGTTTCTTTCACCCTATGCCCCTGTTACCTAGCAGTAAAATAGGTACCTGAGTGTTAGTCAGCTGTCACGGGCTGCTTCCTGGGGGTGGAGACCTAGTCGAGGACCGGGCCGCAGGGACACTAAAAGCCCCGAAATCATCTCAAGATAAGCTCTCTGTATATTATATAATTACGTTGTCTGCTTGTAGGGTGTGGAGCAGACAGTTGTGGCCAGGATGGGAAGACTACTCCGTCTGCGTGCTAGGTACTGGCGGTGCAGGTAAGGCTGCTGACCTTAACACCTGAGACCCATTACGCGTGGTCATGTGCCGCAGGTGTTGTTGGTCCGGGGACGACACCCGTCCACTCTCACCATTACTCGCCCCGACGGCCTTGAAATAATAACTTATTTGTGATAAGTGATTGCGAGGCTTTTGTTTTTGTTTTTTATGAGATGTTAATAATCTTTTAAGGGGAAGGAGAATCTTTTTTCACAAGGAGACCACAGTGAAGTAATGTACTGGAGGTGTACCTCACATATCTCGGCCCACAGGAACACCACCTACGTCATCAGGGCCCACAGGAACACCACCTACGTCATCAGGGGCCACAGGAACACCACCTACGTCATCAGGGGCCACAGGAACACCACCTACGTCATCAGGGCCCCCAGGAACACCACCTACGTCATCAGGGCCCCAGGAACACCACCTACGTCATCAGGGCCCCAGGAACACCACCTACGTCATCAGGGCCCCCAGGAACACCACCTACGTCATCAGGGCCCAGAGGAACACCACCTACGTCATCAGGGCCCACAGGAACACCACCTACGTCATCAGGGCCCCAGGAACACCACCTACGTCATCAGGGCCCCAGGAACACCACCTACGTCATCAGGGCCCACAGGAACACCACCTACGTCATCAGGGCCCCAGGAACACCACCTACGTCATCAGGGCCCCAGGAACACCACCTACGTCATCAGGGCCCCAGGAACACCACCTACGTCATCAGGGCCCCCAGGAACACCACCTACGTCATCAGGGCCCACAGGAACACCACCTACGTCATCAGGGCCCCAGGAACACCACCTACGTCATCAGGGCCCCCAGGAACACCACCTACGTCATCAGGGCCCCAGGAACACCACCTACGTCATCAGGGGCCACAGGAACACCACCTACGTCATCAGGGCCCCAGGAACACCACCTACGTCATCAGGGCCCCCAGGAACACCACCTACGTCATCAGGGCCCACAGGAACACCACCTACGTCATCAGGGCCCCCAGGAACACCTCCTACGTCATCAGGGCCCCCGGGAACACCACCTACGTCATCAGGGCCCCCGGGAACACAACCTACGTCATCAGGGCCCCCAGGAACACCACCTACGTCATAAGGGCCGCCCAGGAACACCACCTACGTCATCAGGGCCCCCAGGAACACCACCTACGTCATCAGGGCCCACAGGAACACCACCTACGTCATCAGGGCCCACAGGAACACCACCTACGTCATCAGGGCCCCACAGGAACACCTCCTACGTCATCAGGCCCCCAGGAACACCACCTACGTCATCAGGGCCCCAGGAACACCTCCTACGTCATCAGGGTCCCAGGAACACAATCTACGTCATCAGGGCCCCCAGGAACACCACCTACGTCATCAGGGCCCCCAGGAACACCACCTACGTCATCAGGGCCCCCGGGAACACCACCTACGTCATCAGGGCCCCCGGGAACACCACCTACGTCATCAGGGCCCCCAGGAACACCACCTACGTCATAAGGGCCCCCCAGGAACACCACCTACGTCATCAGGGCCCCCAGGAACACCACCTACGTCATCAGGGCCCACAGGAACACCACCTACGTCATCAGGGCCCACAGGAACACCACCTACGTCATCAGGGCCCCCAGGAACACCACCTACGTCATCAGGGCCCCCAGGAACACCAACTACATCATCAGGGGCCACAGGAACACCTCCTACGTCATCAGGGCCCCCAGGAACACCACCTACGTCATCAGGGCCCCAGGAACACCACATACGTCATCAGGGCCCACAGGAACACCACCTACGTCATCAGGGCCCACAGGAACACCACCTACGTCATCAGGGCCCACAGGAACACCACCTACGTCATCAGGGCCCACAGGAACACCACCTACGTCATCAGGGCCCCAGGAACACCACCTACATCATCAGGGGCCACAGGAACACTACCTACGTCACCAGGGCCCCCAGGAACACCACCTACGTCATCTGGGCCCCCAGGAACACTACCTACGTCATCAGGGCCCCCAGGAACACCACCTACGTCATCAGGACACCCCAGGAACACTAACTACGTCATCAGGGCCCCCAGGAACACCACCTACATCATCAGGGCCCCCAGGAACACCTCCTACGTCATCAGGGCCCCCAGGAACACCACTTACATCATCAGGGCCCCCAGGAACACCTCCTACGTCATCAGGGCCCCCAGGAACACCACCTACGTCATCAGGGCCCCCAGGAACACCACCTACGTCATCAGGACCCCCAGGAACACCACCTACGTCATCAGGGCCCACTGGAACACTACCTACGTCATCAGGGCCCACTGGAACACCACCTACGTCATCAGGGCCCCCAGGAACACCACTTACGTCATCAGGGCCCCCAAGAACACCACCTACGTCATCAGGGCCCCAGGAACACCACCTACGTCATCAGGGCCCACTGGAACACCACCTACGTCATCAGGGCCCCCAGGAACCCCTCCTACGTCATCAGGGGCCACAGGAACAACCACCTACATCATCAGGGCCCCAGGAACACCACCTACGTCATCAGGGCCCCAGGAACACCACCTACGTCATCAGGGTCCCAGGAACACCACCTACGTCATCAGGGCCACAGCAACACCACCTACGTCATCAGGGCCCCAGGAACAACCACCTACATCATCAGGGCCCCAGGAACACCACCTACGTCATCAGGGCCCCAGGAACACCACCTACGTCATCAGGGCCCCAGGAATACCACCTACGTCATCAGGGCCCACTGGAACACCACCTACGTCATCAGGGCCCCCAGGAACCCCTCCTACGTCATCAGAGCCCACTGGAACACCACCTACGTCATCAGGGCCCCAGGAACACCACCTACATCATCAGGGCCCCCAGGAACACTAACTACGTCATAAGGGCCCCCAGGAACACCACCTACGTCATCAGGACCCCCCAGGAACACCACCTACGTCATCAGGACCCCCAGGAACACCACCAACGTCATCAGGGCCCCAGGAACACCACCTACGTCATCAGGGCTACCAGGAACACCACCTACATCATCAGGGCCCCCAGGAACACCACCTACGTCATCAGGGCCCACAGGAACACCACCTACGTCATCAGGGCCCCCAGGAACACCACCTACGTCATCAGGGCCCACAGGAACACCACCTACGTCATCAGGGCCCCAGGAACACCACCTACGTCATCAGGGCCCCCAGGAACACCACCTACATCATCAGGGCCCCCAAGAACACCACCTACGTCATCAGGGCCTACAGGAACACCACCTACGTCATCAGGGCCCCCAGGAACACCACCTACGTCATCAGGGCCCCAGGAACACCACCTACGTCATCAGGGCCCCAGGAACACCACCTACGTCATCAGGGCCTACAGGAACACCACCTACGCCATCAGGGCCCCCAGGAACACCACCTACGTCATCAGGGCCCCCAGGAACACCACCTACATCATCAGGGCCCCCAAGAACACCATCTACGTCATCAGGGCCTACAGGAACACCACCTACGTCATCAGGGCCCCCAGGAACACCACCTACGTCATCAGGGCCCCAGGAACACCACCTACGTCGTCAGGGCCCCCAGGAACACTAACTACGTCATCAGGGCCCCAGGAACACCACCTACGTCATCAGGGCCCCAGGAACACTACCTACGTCACCAGGGCCCAAGGAACACCACCTACGTCATCAGGGCCCCCAGAAACACCACCTACGTCATCAGGGCCCCAGGAACACCACCTACGTCATCAGGGCCCCCAGGAACACCACCTACGTCATCAGGGCCCACAGGAACACCAACTACGTCATCGGGGCCCCCAGGAACACTACCTACGTCATCAGGGCCCCCAGGAACAACCCCCTACATCATCAGGGGCCCCCAGGAACACCAACTACGTCATCAGGGCCCCCAGGAACACTAACTACGTCATCAGGGCCCCCAGGAACAACCACCTACATCATCAGGGCCCCCAGGAACACCACCTACGTCATCAGGGCCCCCAGGAGCACTACCTACGTCATCAGGGCCCCCAGGAACAACAACCTACGTCATCAGGGCCCCCAGGAACACCACCTACGTCATCAGGGCCCCAGGAACAACCACCTACGTCATCAGGGCCCCCAGGAACACCACCTACGTCATCAGGGCCCCAGCAACACCACCTACGTCATCAGGGCCCCAGGAACACCACCTACGTCATCAGGGCCCCCAGGAACACCACCTACGTCATCAGGGCCCCCAGGAACACCACCTACGTCATCAGGGCCCCAGGGAACACTACGTCATCAGGGCCCCCAGGAACACCACCTACGTCATCAGCGCCCCCAGGAACACCACCTACGTCATCAGGGCCCCAGGAACACCACCTACGTCATCAGGGCCCCCAGGAACACCACCTACGTCATCAGCGCCCATTGGAACTCCTCCTACGTCATCAGGGCCCCAGGAACACCACCTACGTCATCAGGGCCCCCCAGGAACACCACCTACGTCATCAGGGCCCCAGGAACACCTCCTACGTCATCAGCGCCCATTGGAACACTACCTACGTCATCAGCGCCCATTGGAACACCACCTACGTCATCAGGGCCCCAGGAACACCACCTACGTCATCAGGGCCCCAGGGAACACTACGTCATCAGGGCCCCCAGGAACACCACCTACGTCATCAGGGCCCCCCAGGAACACGACCTACGTCATCAGGGCCCCAGGAACACCTCCTACGTCATCAGCGCCCATTGGAACACCACCTACGTCATCAGGGCCCCAGGAACACCACCTACGTCATCAGGGCCCCCAGGATCACCACCTACGTCATCAGGGCCCCCAGGAACACCACCTACGTCATCAGGGCAACCAGGAACACCACCTACGTCATCAGGGCCCACAGGAACACCACCTACGTCATCAGGGCCCCAGGAACACCACCTACGTCATCAGGGCCCCCAGGAACACCACCTACATCATCAGGGCCCCCAAGAACACCACCTACGTCATCAGGGCCTACAGGAACACCACCTACGTCATCAGGGCCCCCAGGAACACCACCTACGTCATCAGGGCCCCAGGAACACCACCTACGTCATCAGGGCCCCAGGAACACCACCTACGTCATCAGGGCCTACAGGAACACCACCTACGCCATCAGGGCCCCCAGGAACACCACCTACGTCATCAGGGCCCCCAGGAACACCACCTACATCATCAGGGCCCCCAAGAACACCATCTACGTCATCAGGGCCTACAGGAACACCACCTACGTCATCAGGGCCCCCAGGAACACCACCTACGTCATCAGGGCCCCAGGAACACCACCTACGTCGTCAGGGCCCCCAGGAACACTAACTACGTCATCAGGGCCCCAGGAACACCACCTACGTCATCAGGGCCCCAGGAACACTACCTACGTCACCAGGGCCCAAGGAACACCACCTACGTCATCAGGGCCCCCAGAAACACCACCTACGTCATCAGGGCCCCAGGAACACCACCTACGTCATCAGGGCCCCCAGGAACACCACCTACGTCATCAGGGCCCACAGGAACACAAACTACGTCATCGGGGCCCCCAGGAACACTACCTACGTCATCAGGGCCCCCAGGAACAACCCCCTACATCATCAGGGGCCCCCAGGAACACCAACTACGTCATCAGGGCCCCCAGGAACACTAACTACGTCATCAGGGCCCCCAGGAACAACCACCTACATCATCAGGGCCCCCAGGAACACCACCTACGTCATCAGGGCCCCCAGGAGCACTACCTACGTCATCAGGGCCCCCAGGAACAACAACCTACGTCATCAGGGCCCCCAGGAACACCACCTACGTCATCAGGGCCCCAGGAACAACCACCTACGTCATCAGGGCCCCCAGGAACACCACCTACGTCATCAGGGCCCCAGCAACACCACCTACGTCATCAGGGCCCAAGGAACACCACCTACGTCATCAGGGCCCCCAGGAACACCACCTACGTCATCAGGGCCCCCAGGAACACCACCTACGTCATCAGGGCCCCAGGGAACACTACGTCATCAGGGCCCCCAGGAACACCACCTACGTCATCAGCGCCCCCAGGAACACCACCTACGTCATCAGGGCCCCAGGAACACCACCTACGTCATCAGGGCCCCCAGGAACACCACCTACGTCATCAGCGCCCATTGGAACTCCTCCTACGTCATCAGGGCCCCAGGAACACCACCTACGTCATCAGGGCCCCCCAGGAACACCACCTACGTCATCAGGGCCCCAGGAACACCTCCTACGTCATCAGCGCCCATTGGAACACTACCTACGTCATCAGCGCCCATTGGAACACCACCTACGTCATCAGGGCCCCAGGAACACCACCTACGTCATCAGGGCCCCAGGGAACACTACGTCATCAGGGCCCCCAGGAACACCACCTACGTCATCAGGGCCCCCCAGGAACACGACCTACGTCATCAGGGCCCCAGGAACACCTCCTACGTCATCAGCGCCCATTGGAACACCACCTACGTCATCAGGGCCCCAGGAACACCACCTACGTCATCAGGGCCCCCAGGATCACCACCTACGTCATCAGGGCCCCCAGGAACACCACCTACGTCATTAGGGCAACCAGGAACACCACCTACGTCATCAGGGCCCACAGGAACACCACCTACGTCATCAGGGCCCCAGGAACACCACCTACGTCATCAGGGCCCCAGGAACACTACCTACGTCACCAGGGCCCAAGGAACACCACCTACGTCATCTGGGCCCCCAGAAACACCACCTACGTCATCAGGGCCCCAGGAACACCACCTACGTCATCAGGGCCCCCAGGAACACCACCTACGTCATCAGGGCCCACAGGAACACCAACTACGTCATCGGGGCCCCCAGGAACACTACCTACGTCATCAGGGCCCATTGGAACACTACCTACGTCATCAGCGCCCATTGGAACACCACCTACGTCATCAGGGCCCCAGGAACACCACCTACGTCATCAGGGCCCCAGGGAACACTACGTCATCAGGGCCCCCAGGAACACCACCTACGTCATCAGGGCCCCCCAGGAACACGACCTACGTCATCAGGGCCCCAGGAACACCTCCTACGTCATCAGCGCCCATTGGAACACCACCTACGTCATCAGGGCCCCAGGAACACCACCTACGTCATCAGGGCCCCCAGGAACACCACCTACGTCATCAGGGCCCCCAGGAACACCACCTACGTCATCAGGGCAACCAGGAACACCACTTACGTCATCAGGGCCCACAGGAACACCACCTACGTCATCAGGGCCCACTGGAACACCACCTACGTCATCAGGGCCCCCAGGAACCCCTCCTACGTCATCAAAGCCCACTGGAACACCACCTACGTCATCAGGGCCCCAGGAACACCACCTACATCATCAGGGCCCCCAGGAACACTAACTACGTCATAAGGGCCCCCAGGAACACCACCTTCGTCATCAGGACCCCCCAGGAACACCACCTACGTCATCAGGACCCCCAGGAACACCACCAACGTCATCAGGGCCCCAGGAACACCACCTACGTCATCAGGGCCCCCAGGAACACCACCTACATCATCAGGGCCCCCTGGAACACCACCTACGTCATCAGGGCCCACAGGAACACCACCTACGTCATCAGGGCTTCCAGGAACACCACCTACGTCATCAGGGCCCACAGGAACACCACCTACGTCATCAGGGCCCCAGGAACACCACCTACGTCATCAGGGCCCCCAGGAACACTACCTACATCATCAGGGCCCCCAAGAACACCACCTACGTCATCAGGGCCTACAGGAACACCACCTACGTCATCAGGGCCCCCAGGAACACCACCTACGTCATCAGGGCCCCAGGAACACCACCTACGTCATCAGGGCCCCCAGGAACACCACCTACGTCATCAGGGCCTACAGGAACACCACCTACGCCATCAGGGCCCCCAGGAACACTACCTACGTCATCAGGGCCCCCAGGAACACCACCTACGTCATCAGGGCCCCCAGGAACACCACCTACGTCATCAGGGCCCCAGGAACACCACCTACGTCATCAGGGCCCCAGGAACACCACCTACGTCACCAGGGCCCCAGGAACACCACCTACGTCATCAGGGCCTCCCAGGAACACCACCTACGTCATCAGGGCCCCAGGAACACCTCCTACGTCATCAGCGCCCATTGGAACACCACCTACGTCATCAGGGCCCCAGGAACACCACCTACGTCATCAGGGCCCCCAGGAACACCACCTACGTCATCAGGGCCCCCAGGAACACCACCTACGTCATCAGGGCCCACAGGAACACCACTTACGTCATCAGGGCCCCCAGGAACACCACCTACGTCATCAGGGCCCACAGGAACACCACCTACGTCATCAGGGCCCCCAGGAACACCACCTACGTCATCAGGGCCCCAGGAACACCACCTACGTCATCAGGGCCCCAGGAACACCACCTACGTTATCAGGGCCCACAGGAACACCACCTACGTCATCAGGGCCCCAGGAACACCACCTACGTCATCAGGGCCCACTGGAACACCACCTACGTCATCAGGGCCCCAGGAACACCACCTACGTCATCAGGGCCCCAGGAACACCTCCTACGTCATCAGGGCCCACTGGAACACCACCTACGTCATCAGGGCCCCCAGGAACACCACCTACGTCATCAGGGCCCCAGGAACACCACCTACGTCATCAGGGCCCCCAGGAACACCACCTACGTCATCAGGGCCCATTGGAACACCACCTACGTCATCAGGGCCCCCGGAACACCACTTACGTCATCAGGGCCCCAGGAACACCACCTACGTCATCAGGGCCCCAGGGAACACTACGTCATCAGGGCCCCCAGGAACACCACCTACATCATCAGGGCCCCCAGCAACACCACCTACGTCATCAGGGCCCCAGGAACACCACCTACGTCATCAGGGCCCCAGGAACAACACCTACGTCATCATGGCCCCAGGAACGCCACCTACGTCATCAGGGCCCCCAGGAACACCACCTACGTCATCAGGGCCCACTGGAACACCACCTACGTCATCATGGCCCCCAGGAACTCCTCCTACTTCATCAGGGCCCACTGGAACACCACCTACGTCATCAGGGCCCCCAGGAACACCTCCTACTTCATCAGGGCCCACTGGAACACCACCTACATCATCAGGGTCCCCAGGAACACCACCTACATCATCAGGGCCCCCAGGAACACTTCCTACGTCATCAGGGCCCACTGGAACATCACCTACGTCATCAGGGCCCCCAGGAACACAACATACGTCATCAGGGCCCACTGGAACACCACCTACATCATCAGGGCCCCCAGGAACACCTCCTACTTCATCAGGGCCCACTGGAACACCACCTACATCATCAGGGCCCCCAGGAACACCACCTACATCATCAGGGCCCACAGGAACACCACCTACGTCATCAGGGCACCGAGGAACACCACCTACGTCATCAGGGCCCACTGGAACACCACCTACATCATCAGGGCCCACTGGAACACCACCTACGTCATCAGGGCCCCCAGGAACACCACCTACGTCATCAGGGCCCACTGGAACACCACCTACATCATCAGGGGCCCCCAGGAACACCACCTACATCATCAGGGCCCCCAGGAACACTAACTACGTCATCAGGGCCCACTAGAACACCACCTACGTCATCAGGGCCCACTGGAACACCACCTACGTCACAGGGCCCACTGGAACACCACCTACGTCATCAGGGCCCCCAGGAACACCACCTACGTCATCAGGGCCCACAGGAACACCACCTACATCATCAAGACCCCCAGGAACAACCACCTACATCATCAGGGGCCCCAGGAACACCAACTACGTCATCGGGGCCCCCAGGAACACTAACTACGTCATCAGGGCCCCCAGGAACAACCACCTAAATCATCAGGGCCCCCAGGAACACTAACTACGTCATCAGGGCCCACTGGAACACCACCTACGTCATCAGGGCCCACTGGAACACCGCCTACGTCATCAGGGCCCCCAGGAACACCACCTACGTCATCAGGGCCCACAGGAACACCACCTACATCATCAAGACCCCCAGGAACAACCACCTACATCATCAGGGGCCCCAGGAACACCAACTACGTCATCGGGGCCCCCAGGAACACTAACTACGTCATCAGGGCCCCCAGGAACAACCACCTACATCATCAGGGGCCCCCAGGAACACCAACTACGTCATCGGGGCCCCCAGGAACACTAACTACGTCATCAGGGCGCCCAGGAACAACCACCTACATCATCAGGGGCCCCCGGGATCACCAACTACGTCATCGGGGCCCCCAGGAACACTACCTACGTCATCAGGGCCCCCAGGAACAACACCTACGTCATCAGGGACCACTGGAACACCACCTACATCATCAGGGCCACAGGAACTCCACCTACATCATCAGGGCCCCCAGGAACACCACCTACATCATCAGGGCCCCCCAGGAACACCACCTACGTCATCAGGGCCCACTGGAACACCACCTACATCATCAGGGCCCCCCAGGAACACCACCTACGTCATCAGGGCCCACTGGAACACCACCTACGTCATCAGGGCCCCCAGGAACACCACCTACGTCATCAGGGCCCCCAGGAACACTAACTACGTCATCAGGACCCCAGGAACACCACCTACGTCATCAGGGCCCACTGGAACACCACCTACATCATCAGGGCCCCCAGGAACACCACCTACGTCATCAGGGCCCCCCAGGAACACCACCTACGTCATCAGGGCCCCCAGGAACACCACCTACATCATCAGGGCCCCCAGGAACACCACCTACGTCAACAGGGCCCCCAGGAACACCACCTACGTCATCAGGGCCCCCAGGAACACCACCTATGTCATTAGGGCCCCCAGGAACACTAACTACGTCATCAGTGCCCCAGGAACACCACCTACGTCATCAGGGCCCCAGGAACACCACCTACGTCATTAGGGTCCACTGGAACACCACCTACTTCATCAGGGCCCCCAGGAACACCTCCTACGTCATCAGAGCCCACTAGAACACCACCTACATCATCAGGGCCCCCAGGAACACCACCTACATCATCAGGGCCCCCAGGAACACCACCTACGTCATCAGGGCCCCAGGAACACCACCTACGTCATCAGGGCCCACTGAAACACCGCCTACGTCATCAGGGCCCCCAGGAACACCACCTACGTCATCAGGGCCCCAGGAACACCACCTACGTCATCAGGCCCTCTGGAACACCACCTACATCATCAGGGCCAAAGGAACACCGCCTACGTCATCAGGGCCCACTGGAACACCACCTACATCATCAGGGCCCCCAGGAACACCACCTACGTCATCAGGGCCCACAGGAACACCACTTACGTCATCAGGGCCCCCAGGAACACCACCTACGTCATCAGGGCCACAGGAACACCACCTACGTTATCAGGGCCCACAGGAACACCACCTACGTCATCAGGGCCCACAGGAACACCACCTACGTCATCAGGGCCCCCAGCAACACCACCTACGTCATCAGGGCCCCCAGGAACAACCACCTACGTCATCAGGGCCCCCAGGAACACCACCTACGTCATCAGGGCCCCAGGAACAACCACCTACGTCATCAGGGCCCCCAGGAACACCACCTACGTCATCAGGGCCCCAGCAACACCACCTACGTCATCAGGGCCCCAGGAACACCACCTACGTCATCAGGGCCCCCAGGAACACCACCTACGTCATCAGGGCCCCCAGGAACACCACCTACGTCATCAGGGCCCCAGGGAACACTACGTCATCAGGGCCCCCAGGAACACCACCTACGTCATCAGCGCCCCCAGGAACACCACCTACGTCATCAGGGCCCCAGGAACACCACCTACGTCATCAGGGCCCCCAGGAACACCACCTACGTCATCAGCGCCCATTGGAACTCCTCCTACGTCATCAGGGCCCCAGGAACACCACCTACGTCATCAGGGCCCCCCTGGAACACCACCTACGTCATCAGGGCCCCAGGAACACCTCCTACGTCATCAGCGCCCATTGGAACACTACCTACGTCATCAGCGCCCATTGGAACACCACCTACGTCATCAGGGCCCCAGGAACACCACCTACGTCATCAGGGCCCCAGGAACACCACCTACGTCATCAGGGCCCCCAGGAACACCACCTACGTCATCAGGGCCCCCCAGGAACACGACCTACGTCATCAGGGCCCCAGGAACACCTCCTACGTCATCAGCGCCCATTGGAACACCACCTACGTCATCAGGGCCCCAGGAACACCACCTACGTCATCAGGGCCCCCAGGAACACCACCTACGTCATCAGGGCCCCTGTTACGAACCCGGATCCAGCGTCCTAGCCTGGAGCAGTGACAAACACGCCATCTGTGGGTCAGCTCCCGAAACCCCCGCCAAACGAACGACGACACCTAGTGAGGACAGCGTGTACTGGCCTCGAGGACCAGTTTCCCGTCTGGTTCAGCGCTCAACACCGCCGCTCCTGACCTCTGGTGAGGTGGTGCTCCGAAGACAGCGCCATCTATGGAGTGGATATGTCGAGCGTTTGTATCTGAGCCTGTGAGTGTGGTGTATTAGTGTCCCGGTTATTAATGACGTGTCTGCTTACAGAGCCGACCTGGGACCACTGTGTTGAAGGTGGAGTCAGTCTACCCGAGGCAGCCAGTCTCCATACAGTGAAGTTTGCTGCAGCTGTCGTGACGTCGTCCCCCCGGAAGAACACTGTGGTGTGTTAAGCCTGCCAGTGGAGTGGCAGTGGAAGGATTTACCCGGGACCGACGGTTGGAGACGATAATCCACTGGGGTATTGAGGACAGGAGGGTGATTGGTGATATCACACGAGACTCCTGTCTAGGGCGTACCCCTTTTATCGTTCGTGGAGTGGCCGTACCAGCCTTGGTGGCTCAGTACCTGCCAGCAGACCTGCTGGACGTGTGGTTGACGGCCTCCACGACGGTGCCCCCAGTGGACCTGTGTTGTGGCTGACCTGTGGCCAGGGTAGACTCGGCGTTCTCAGAGGACACGTCTTGAGGCCACGAAGAAAGCACCGCGGACTCAGCACCTAGCTTCGAGGATCCATAGTCTCCAGCAGAAGACTACAGTGTTGATCCCCTTTGTAAAGTGTTAATACCCCCCCCCCCCCTTGTGTACGTTTTACTTTTATATATTTAAATGGTGAAGGTTATATTATATTATATTAAGTTCTTACCTTTCTTTCCCTACTCCCTTTAAGTTACTTGCGTCACGGATCGCATCCCTTGATAGCCTCTACTGGCTTGGGGCCGGATATATATCTTCCTCTAACTACATCAGAGTAAGAACCCCGTTGCGTCCCGAGAGGGCCGTAACAGCCCCCAGGAACACCTCCTACGTCATCAGGGCAACCAGGAACACCACCTACGTCATCAGGGCCCACAGGAACACCACCTACGTCATCAGGGCCCACTGGAACACCACCTACGTCATCAGGGCCCACAGGAACCCCTCCTACGTCATCAGAGCCCACTGGAACACCACCTACGTCATCAGGGCCCCAGGAACACCACCTACATCATCAGGGCCCCCAGGAACACTAACTACGTCATAAGGGCCCCCAGGAACACCACCTACGTCATCAGGACCCCCCAGGAACACCACCTACGTCATCAGGACCCCCAGGAACACCACCAACGTCATCAGGGCCCCAGGAACACCACCTACGTCATCAGGGCCCCCAGGAACACCACCTACATCATCAGGGCCCCCAGGAACACCACCTACGTCATCAGGGCCCACAGGAACACCACCTACGTCATCAGGGCCCCCAGGAACACCACCTACGTCATCAGGGCCCCCAAGAACACCACCTACGTCATCAGGGCCTACAGGAACACTACCTACGTCATCAGGGCCCCCAGGAACACCACCTACGTCATCAGGGCCCCAGGAACACCACCTACGTCATCAGGGCCCCCAGGAACACCACCTACGTCATCAGGGCCCACAGGAACACCACCTACGTCATCAGGGCCCCCAGGAACACTACCTACATCATCAGGGCCCCCAAGAACACCACCTACGTCATCAGGGCCTACAGGAACACTACCTACGTCATCAGGGCCCCCAGGAACACCACCTACGTCATCAGGGCCCCAGGAACACCACCTACGTCATCAGGGCCCCCAGGAACACCACCTACGTCATCAGGGCCTACAGGAACACCACCTACGCCATCAGGAACACTACCTACGTCATCAGGGCCCCCAGGAACACCACCTACGTCATCAGGGCCCCCAGGAACACCACCTACGTCATCAGGGCCCCAGGAACACCACCTACGTCATCAGGGCCCCAGGAACACTACCTACGTCACCAGGGCCCCAGGAACACCACCTACGTCATCAGGGCCCCCCAGGAACACCACCTACGTCATCAGGGCCCCAGGAACACCTCCTACGTCATCAGCGCCCATTGGAACACCACCTACGTCATCAGGGCCCCAGGAACACCACCTACGTCATCAGGGCCCCCAGGAACACCACCTACGTCATCAGGGCCCCCAGGAACACCACCTACGTCATCAGGGCCCACAGGAACACCACTTACGTCATCAGGGCCCCCAGGAACACCACCTACGTCATCAGGGCCCACAGGAACACCACCTACGTCATCAGGGCCCCCAGGAACACCACCTACGTCATCAGGGCCCCAGGAACACCACCTACGTCATCAGGGCCCCAGGAACACCACCTACGTCATCAGGGCCCACAGGAACACCACCTACGTCATCATGGCCCCAGGAACACCACCTACGTCATCAGGGCCCCAGGAACACCACCTACGTCATCAGGGCCCCAGGAACACCACCTACGTCATCAGGGCCCCAGGAACACCTCCTACGTCATCAGGGCCCACTGGAACACCACCTACGTCATCAGGGCCCCCAGGAACACCACCTACGTCATCAGGGCCCCAGGAACACCACCTACGTCATCAGGGCCCCCAGGAACACCACCTACGTCATCAGGGCCCATTGGAACACCACCTACGTCATCAGGGCCCCCGGAACACCACTTACGTCATCAGGGCCCCAGGAACACCACCTACGTCATCAGGGCCCCAGGGAACACTACGTCATCAGGGCCCCCAGGAACACCACCTACATCATCAGGGCCCCCAGCAACACCACCTACGTCATCAGGGCCCCAGGAACACCACCTACGTCATCAGGGCCCCAGGAACACCACCTACGTCATCATGGCCCCAGGAACGCCACCTACGTCATCAGGGCCCCCAGGAACACCACCTACGTCATCAGGGCCCACTGGAACACCACCTACGTCATCATGGCCCCCAGGAACTCCTCCTACTTCATCAGGGCCCACTGGAACACCACCTACGTCATCAGGGCCCCCAGGAACACCTCCTACTTCATCAGGGCCCACTGGAACACCACCTACATCATCAGGGTCCCCAGGAACACCACCTACATCATCAGGGCCCCCAGGAACACTTCCTACGTCATCAGGGCCCACTGGAACATCACCTACGTCATCAGGGCCCCCAGGAACACAACATACGTCATCAGGGCCCACTGGAACACCACCTACATCATCAGGGCCCCCAGGAACACCTCCTACTTCATCAGGGCCCACTGGAACACCACCTACATCATCAGGGCCCCCAGGAACACCACCTACATCATCAGGGCCCCCAGGAACACTAACTACGTCATCAGGGCCCACTGGAACACCACCTACGTCATCAGGGCCCACTGGAACACCACCTACGTCATCAGGGCCCACTGGAACACCACCTACGTCATCAGGGCCCCCAGGAACACCACCTACGTCATCAGGGCCCACAGGAACACCACCTACATCATCAAGACCCCCAGGAACAACCACCTACATCATCAGGGGCCCCAGGAACACCAACTACGTCATCGGGGCCCCCAGGAACACTAACTACGTCATCAGGGCCCCCAGGAACAACCACCTACATCATCAGGGCCCCCAGGAACACTAACTACGTCATCAGGGCCCACTGGAACACCACCTACGTCATCAGGGCCCACTGGAACACCACCTACGTCATCAGGGCCCCCAGGAACACCAACTACGTCATCAGGGCCCCCAGGAACACTAACTACGTCATCAGGGCCCCCAGGAACAACCACCTACATCATCAGGGGCCCCCAGGAACACCAACTACGTCATCGGGGCCCCCAGGACCACTAACTACGTCATCAGGGCGCCCAGGAACAACCACCTACATCATCAGGGGCCCCCGGGATCACCAACTACGTCATCGGGGCCCCCAGGAACACTACCTACGTCATCAGGGCCCCCAGGAACAACACCTACGTCATCAGGGCCCCCAGAAACAACCACCTACATGATCAGGGCCACAGGAACTCTACCTACATCATCAGGGCCCCCAGGAACACCACCTACATCATCAGGGCCCCCCAGGAACACCACCTACGTCATCAGGGCCCACTGGAACACCACCTACATCATCAGGGCCCCCCAGGAACACCACCTACGTCATCAGGGCCCACTGGAACACCACCTACATCATCAGGGCCCCCAGGAACACCACCTACGTCATCAGGGCCCCCCAGGAACACCACCTACGTCATCAGGGCCCCCAGGAACACCACCTACATCATCAGGGCCCCCAGGAACACCACCTACGTCATCAGGGCCCCCAGGAACACCACCTACGTCATCAGGGCCCCCAGGAACACCACCTATGTCATCAGGGCCCCCAGGAACACTAACTACGTCATCAGGGCCCCAGGAACACCACCTACGTCATCAGGGCCCCAGGAACACCACCTACGTCATTAGGGTCCACTGGAACACCACCTACTTCATCAGGGCCCCCAGGAACACCTCCTACGTCATCAGAGCCCACTGGAACACCACCTACATCATCAGGGCCCCCAGGAACACCACCTACATCATCAGGGCCCCCAGGAACACCACCTACGTCATCAGGGCCCTAGGAACACCACCTACGTCACCAGGGCCCACTGGAACACCGCCTACGTCATCAGGGCCCCCAGGAACACCACCTACGTCATCAGGGCCCCAGGAACACCACCTACGTCATCAGGGCCCTCTGGAACACCACCTACATCATCAGGGCCAAAGGAACACCGCCTACGTCATCAGGGCCCACTGGAACACCACCTACATCATCAGGGCCCCCAGGAACACCACCTACGTCATCAGGGCCCACAGGAACACCACTTACGTCATCAGGGCCCCCAGGAACACCACCTACGTCATCAGGGCCACAGGAACACCACCTACGTTATCAGGGCCCACAGGAACACCACCTACGTCATCAGGGCCCACAGGAACACCACCTACGTCATCAGGGCCCCCAGCAACACCACCTACGTCATCAGGGCCCACAGGAACACCACCTACGTCATCAGCGCCCCACAGGAACACCTTTTACGTCATCAGGGCCCCCAGGAACACCACCTACGTCATCAGGGCCCACAGGAACACCAACTACGTCATCAGGGCCCACAGAAACACCAACTACGTCATCAGGGCACCCAGGAACACCTCCTACGTCATCAGGGCCTTCAGGAACACCACCTACGTCATCAGGGCCCACAGGAACACCACCTACGTCATCAGGACCCCCAGGAACACTACCTACGTCATCAGGGCCACAGGAACACCACCTACATCATCAGGGCCCTAGGAACACCTCCTACGTCATCAGGGCCCACAGGAACACCTCAAACGTCATCAGGGCCCCCAGGAACACCACCTACGTCATCAGGGCCACAGGAACACCACCTACATCATCATGGCCCCCAGGAACACCTCCTACGTCATCCGGGCCCCCAAGAACACCTCCTAGGTCATCAGGGCCCCCATGAACACCACCTACATCATCAGGGCCCCAGGAACACCACCTACGTCATCAGGGCCTACAGGAACACCACCTACGTCATCAGGACCCCCCAGGAACACTAACTACGTCATCAGGGCCCCCAGGAACACCACCTACGTCATCAGGGCCCCAGGAACACCTCCTACGTCATCAGGGCCCACTGGAACACCACCTACGTCATCAGGGCCCCCAGGAACACCACCTACGTCATCAGGGCCCCAGGAACACCACCTACGTCATCAGGGCCCCCAGGAACACCACCTACGTCATCAGGGCCCATTGGAACACCACCTACGTCATCAGGGCCCCCGGAACACCACTTACGTCATCAGGGCCCCAGGAACACCACCTACGTCATCAGGGCCCCAGGGAACACTACGTCATCAGGGCCCCCAGGAACACCACCTACATCATCAGGGCCCCCAGCAACACCACCTACGTCATCAGGGCCCCAGGACCACCACCTACGTCATCAGGGCCCCAGGAACACCACCTACGTCATCATGGCCCCAGGAACGCCACCTACGTCATCAGGGCCCCCAGGAACACCACCTACGTCATCAGGGCCCACTGGAACACCACCTACGTCATCATGGCCCCCAGGAACTCCTCCTACTTCATCAGGGCCCACTGGAACACCACCTACGTCATCAGGGCCCCCAGGAACACCTCCAACTTCATCAGGGCCCACTGGAACACCACCTACATCATCAGGGTCCCCAGGAACACCACCTACATCATCAGGGCCCCCAGGAACACTTCCTACGTCATCAGGGCCCACTGGAACATCACCTACGTCATCAGGGCCCCCAGGAACACAACATACGTCATCAGGGCCCACTGGAACACCACCTACATCATCAGGGCCCCCAGGAACACCTCCTACTTCATCAGGGCCCACTGGAACACCACCTACATCATCAGGGCCCCCAGGAACACCACCTACATCATCAGGGCCCACAGGAACACCACCTACGTCATCAGGGCCCACTGGAACACCACCTACATCATCAGGGCCCCCAGGAACATCACCTACATCATCAGGGCCCCCAGGAACACTAACTACGTCATCAGGGCCCACTGGAACACCACCTACGTCATCAGGGCCCACTGGAACACCACCTACGTCATCAGGGCCCACTGGAACACCACCTACGTCATCAGGGCCCCCAGGAACACCACCTACGTCATCAGGGCCCACAGGAACACCACCTACATCATCAAGACCCCCAGGAAAAACCACCTACATCATCAGGGGCCCCAGGAACACCAACTACGTCATCGGGGCCCCCAGGAACACTAACTACGTCATCAGGGCCCCCAGGAACAACCACCTACATCATCAGGGCCCCCAGGAACACTAACTACGTCATCAGGGCCCACTGGAACACCACCTACGTCATCAGGGCCCACTGGAACACCACCTACGTCATCAGGGCCCCAGGAACACCAACTACGTCATCAGGGCCCCCAGGAACACTAACTACGTCATCAGGGCCCCCAGGAACAACCACCTACATCATCAGGGGCCCCCAGGAACACCAACTACGTCATCGGGGCCCCCAGGAACACTAACTACGTCATCAGGGCGCCCAGGAACAACCACCTACATCATCAGGGGCCCCCGGGATCACCAACTACGTCATCGGGGCCCCCAGGAACACTACCTACGTCATCAGGGCCCCCAGGAACAACACCTACGTCATCAGGGCCCCCAGAAACAACCACCAACATGATCAGGGCCACAGGAACTCCACCTACATCATCAGGGCCCCCAGGAACACGACCTACATCATCAGGGCCCCCCAGGAACACCACCTACGTCATCAGGGCCCACTGGAACACCACCTACATCATCAGGGCCCCCCAGGAACACCACCTACGTCATCAGGGCCCACTGGAACACCACCTACGTCATCAGGGCCCCCAGGAACACCACCTACGACATCAGGGCCCCCAGGAACACTAACTACGTCATCAGGACCCCAGGAACACCACCTACGTCATCAGGGCCCACTGGAACACCACCTACATCATCAGGGCCCCCAGGAACACCACCTACGTCATCAGGGCCCCCCAGGAACACCACCTACGTCATCAGGGCCCCCAGGAACACCACCTACATCATCAGGGCCCCCAGGAACACCACCTACGTCATCAGGGCCCCCAGGAACACCACCTACGTCATCAGGGCCCCCAGGAACACCACCTATGTCATCAGGGCCCCCAGGAACACTAACTACGTCATCAGGGCCCCAGGAACACCACCTACGTCATCAGGGCCCCAGGAACACCACCTACGTCATTAGGGTCCACTGGAACACCACCTACTTCATCAGGGCCCCCAGGAACACCTCCTACGTCATCAGAGCCCACTGGAACACCACCTACATCATCAGGGCCCCCAGGAACACCACCTACATCATCAGGGCCCCCAGGAACACCACCTACGTCATCAGGGCCCCAGGAACACCACCTACGTCATCAGGGCCCACTGGAACACCGCCTACGTCATCAGGGCCCCCAGGAACACCACCTACGTCATCAGGGCCCCAGGAACACCACCTACGTCATCAGGGCCCCCAGGAACACCTCCTACATCATCAGGGCCCCCAGGAACACCACCTACGTCATCAGGGCCCACAGGAACACCACTTACGTCATCAGGGCCCCCAGGAACACCACCTACGTCATCAGGGCCACATGAACACCACCTACGTTATCAGGGCCCACAGGAACACCACCTACGTCATCAGGGCCCACAGGAACACCACCTACGTCATCAGGGCCCCCAGCAACACCACCTACGTCATCAGGGCCCACAGGAACACCTTTTACGTCATCAGGGCCCCCAGGAACACCACCTACGTCATCAGGGCCCACAGGAACACCAACTACGTCATCAGGGCCCACAGAAACACCAACTACGTCATCAGGGCACCCAGGAACACCTCCTACGTCATCAGGGCCCCCAGGAACACCACCTACGTCATCAGGGCCCACAGGAACACCACCTACGTCATCAGGGCCACAGGAACACCACCTACATCATCAGGGCCCTAGGAACACCTCCTACGTCATCAGGGCCCACAGGAACACCTCCTACGTCATCAGGGCCCACAGGAACACCTCAAACGTCATCAGGGCCCCCAGGAACACCACCTACGTCATCAGGGCCACAGGAACACCACCTACATCATCATGGCCCCCAGGAACACCTCCTACGTCATCCGGGCCCCCAAGAACACCTCCTAGGTCATCAGGGCCCCCATGAACACCACCTACATCATCAGGGCCCCAGGAACACCACCTACGTCATCAGGGCCTACAGGAACACCACCTACGTCATCAGGACCCCCCAGGAACACTAACTACGTCATCAGGGCCCCCAGGAACACCACCTATGTCATCAGGGCCCCCAGGAACACCACCTACGTCATCAGGGCCCCCAGGAACACCACCTACGTCATCAGGGCCCACAGGAACACCACCCACGTCATCAGGACCCCCAGGAACACCTCCTACGTCATCCGGGCCCCCAGGAACACCTCCTAGGTCATCAGCGCCCCCATGAACACCACCTACATCATCAGGGCCCCAGGAACACCACCACACGTCATCAGGGCCTTCAGGAACACCACCTACGTCATCAGGACCCCCCAGGAACACTAACTACGTCATCAGGGCCCCCAGGAACACCACCTATGTCATCAGGGCCCCCAGGAACACCACCTACGTCATCAGGGCCACCAGGAACACCACCTACGTCATCAGGGGCCCCAAGAACACCACCTACGTCATCAGGACCCCCCAGGAACACCACCTACGTCATCAGGGCCCCAGGAACACCACCTACGTCATCAGGGCCCCCAGGAACACCACCTACGTCATCAGGGCCCCCAGGAACACTAACTCCGTCATCAGGGCCCCCAGGAACACCACCTACGTCATCAGGGGCCCCAGGAACACTAAGTACGTCATCAGGGCCCCCAGGAACACCACCTACGTCATCAGGGGCCCCCAGGAACACTAACTACGTCATCAGGGCCCCCAGGAACACCACCTACGTCATCAGGGGCCCCCAGGAACACTAACTACGTCATCAGGGCCCCCAGGAACAACCACCTACATCATCAGGGGCCCCCAGGAACACCAACTACGTCATCAGGGCCCCCAGGAACACTAACTACGTCATCAGGGCCCCCAGGAACAACCACCTACGTCATCAGGGCCCCCAGGAACACCAACTACGTCATCAGGGCCCCCAGGAACACTAACTACGTCATCAGGGCCCACAGGAACACCACCTACGTCATCAGGGCCCCCAGGAACAACCACCTACATCATCAGGGCCCCCAGGAACACCACCTACGTCATCAGGGCCTCCAGGAACACCACCTACGTCATCAGGGCCACAGGAACACCACCTACATCATCAGGGCCCCCAAGAACACCACCTACTTCATTAGGGCCCACTGGAACACCACCTACGTCATCAGGGCCCCCAGGAACACCACCTACGTCATCAGGGCCCACAGGAACACCACCTACGTCATCAGGGCCCCCAGGAACACCACCTACCTCATCAGGGCCCACAGGAACACCACCTACGTCATCAGGGCCCACAGGAACACCACCTACGTCATCAGGGCCCCCAGGAACACCACCTCCGTCATCAGGGCCCACAGGAACACCACCTACGTCATCAGGGAACCCAGGAACACCACCTACGTCATCAGGGCCCACAGGAACACCACCTACGTCATCAGGGCCCCCAGGAACACCACCTACGTCATCAGGGCCCACAGGAACACCACATACGTCATCAGGGCCCACAGGAACACCACCTACGTCATCAGGGCCCCCATGAACACCACCTACGTCATCAGGGCCCCCAGGAAGACGCAGCAAGAGTTTATCGATGCCCAACCGCAGCTGCCCTGGCGAGTCTCGTTATTTAAATGGCCGACTAGCACATGAAACAACGAGCCTAAAGAATGTCCAACTCTACCATTATCTAAACCTTTTTATATTGTTAAGTAATTTGAAATCTAAAATAAAAAAAAGTTACAAATAATTTTATTAAATATTTATTTGTAATTACAATAACTTGGTAATATATTTTTGCATTAGCAAAATATATTTTAAATTCGTATCTGGTGGAACTCATTTAAATTCTTCACAAATATTAACCTGATTTTACCTGATGGCCATTAACACTAGTGGCCTTGACGAGGACTTGGAGCCAGCGGCTTGTCGAAGGCACCCCATTTGCCTATATGATTTTTTCCAGGTATATTTTGAAATTCAGCCCAGTTTTGCCAGTTAATACGGCTTCGGCAGGTAGGTGGTTCCGTGGGTAGGGTTTTAATTGATATACATTAAGAAGGTACAGTGCGTTTATGAGAGTATACATAGTGCAACGGTTCAATTGTTACATAAAGTATGATGACAATAAACACAGACACTAAGAGAATATATATATATATATATATATATATATATATATATATATATATATATATATATATATATATATATATATATATATATATATATATATATATATATGAAGAGACAACCAACACAACACCTATACCCCCTATTAGACTATTTTACAGGAACTTCTTTTCAACAGCTCATAAAACGGAGGAAAGGGTCCTGAAAGATATTGCTAATAGAAACGTTATCCCTACAGACAAAAATCAGAGGATACAACTGACTATTTACTATAAAACCAGAAAAACGGCCAGCCTACTCATGAGAAACTCTCCAGACACAAAGCAGAACGCTTTAAAAGAGACCAACGTCGTCTATGCCTTCAAATGCCCTCTTGGGGACTGTAAGCTCCAAAAAAAACAGTATATAGGCAAGACAACAACATCTCTTTCTAGGCGTTTAACGATGCATAAGCAACAGGGCTCCATTAAGGAACATATAATCTCTTCCCACAACCAAACCATCGCCAGAGAAATCCTAGTAAACAACACAGAAATCATCGATAGATACAGCGATAGCAGGCGGCTTGACGTCTGCGAGGCTCTACACATCAAGACGTCAACACCAGCAATCAACAGCCAATTAATGCACAACTATATTCTACCCACCTCAAGACTCCGCTCCAATATAGAAGCATCAAGAAATATGGACCAATAGGCTTTCTACAAATCACTTCCATTCAATACCCATTGTTTCGTGTTCTGTCTTGTGTTTAGGAATTTAATACCCTATTAATACCACCTCACCCCATCCACCTCACTCAAATGTAGATATAAACAAATCGAAGATGTGTAAGTTCTATTCAGTTGTGTATGTGTAAGCTAAAGTCTTTGAAAATGTAATAAGTTTTACGAAACGCGCTCAAGTGTCGCGTCAGACTAGAAATAAAAATGAATTTTGGAGAATTGATTTTTGAATTACCACCAACAGTGAAAAGAAACGTACGAAAGATCGAGAAAATTCGTGTTAGAATTATTAATCTTACTTTTTCGGTCATATTTAATAATAATATATATATATATATATATATATGGACGAATGTAGTACACAGAAGTTTGCAAGTGTAAGTAGGAAAAAGGTTTGAGTTCCATAATGAGAGCTTTGCTTCTCTCATTAGGCTAATGACTTTCAAGTGAGTATATTATTGGAATAATTTACTCGCTACAATAACATTGATGTTTTTACATTCATGTAAAAATAGTACGCATATCGTTTCAGGCAATTAAGTCCTTATCTGACAGATAATTTTAAGTAGGTAATTTCTAGCAAAAATTTAACAAATGGTTTAAGGTATATTGTAAGAAAATTTGACAAAGATTAGTAGGTAAATTAAAGTAAAATTTGAAGGTTATCAACAGGTACATTGTAGTATAATTTGAGGATTATCTAAAGGTATAATGCAGTAAAATATGCGTAACCCCTAATTCTTCGTCTTTCTAGAGAATGCAATTTATACAAGCTAGTTGAGTAGAAATGTTGCCAATCTCATTAAACTAAATATTCCTATTGTATGCAACGTACTAGCCGATGAAATTTATTTATTTATTTATTTATTTATTTATTTATGCATATACAAGAATGTACATAAGGAATGTGAGGATACAAATATGGTAATTACAGTCTTGTAAAGCCACTAGCACGCGCAGCGTTTCGGGCAGGTCCTTAATCTAAGAAAATTTTAAGGAGGTAAATATATGCAAAATTTATAGACAAAAAAATGATAACAGTTACATGAAATGAAAAAAAAGAAGATGAGAGAAAATTGTAGGTACAGTATATTAAAGCACATAGGTAGCTAAGATTGATTGCAATGACAGCTTGAATGGTAGTTGACAAAAATTGGTAGTCACAATACAGCATATGGCTAGCACATAAAAGAAGACAGCAATGAACACAATGATAAGGTTGTTTGATATTACATAAAAATTAGGAGATTGGGTAACACTAGGTACAGAGCAAATTTATTTCCATTATATCTGACCCTGAAATACAAGTGCCTTAATTACACGACCAAAGGTGAGCAAAGAGAGCAAGGGAAACCCAGCACTCCTGAAAGCAACAATTAAAACCATTGATTTCTTACGGCCTCATGAACTTAGGCTGATATGGGTTTGTTCAAATGTCAACAGGTTGCGCTGCAGCAGCCTATAGAATATACAAAGACAACATATATGCAGACAGACCACAAGTTAAGTGAGAAACTGAATAACTGGCTTAGCTTCACACATGAAGAACAGTGGAGGAGTAATTTTCTGTAATTCAAAGTCAGCTCTTAATAAGGCCCTTAAAACCCCGTCATGCAAAATAAATACTAGGAATATTGTAACTTCCATTATAAACAACAACATTCATGCAAAGAGCAAGAGTTTTCGAGTCTCATTTGTATGGCTACCATCTCACATACAGGTGTTGTCAGCACGATGACACAGACAAGGCAGTTAAAACTGAATGTGATAAGCCGGAAATTGAGTTGGATATGGGCATTCCAATTAATCTTCAACCCGCTCTCGTACAAGACAGCTCATATGTGACTTATTGCTTATAGTTAATATATTGCTTATGAATTAGTACATATGTGGTATATTCCCAGTTATATTTTTTTCAAGGACCAAACTCTTCCTCACGTACCAATTTACGTCTCACAGTAGCCGTCCATCGCTTTAGACAGTAGAATAGTCGTGATTGGTTTAATTATAATGAAAATTGTAGGTTTCAGGCCCCACATTGGTTGTGAAATTTACCTACTATAGTCCATGCTCTTAGAATATTACAGATCAGCTACATCCTATTGAAGGCTCGTAGTTTTGTTTTGAGAAATATTAGTGGTTCTTAGTAAATTATAATAAGCACAATAAATTATTACATATAATAAGAGTGCTTCACCAATCAACATTATATACACTAGTCTGTGCTTTAAAAATCTTTAAAGAATGTATAGTACGAACGTTAACAAAAAACGAAGTTACGTTGGAATGTCTATGGGGTAAACTACTGCAAACAGGATGGAATAGTGTCTACTACCTTCTATAGGATGGGAATAGGGTCCACTACCACCTGTTAGGTCGGTAAGGGGTCCATACCACTTGTAACATGGGTCTGGGCCCATCAACTGCCAATAGAATGGGTATGGGGGACGAATATCATCCACAGGATGGGTATGGGGTCCATTTACGCTTATTGGATGGGTATTTATTTATTTATTTATTTATTTATTTATTTATTTATTTATTTATTTATATACAAGAAGGTACATTGGGTTTGTGAGAATACATTGGATAGTGCAGTATTTACATTCTTATAAAGCCACTAGTACGCACAGCGTTTCGGGCAGGTCCTTAATATCGGGCAGATAATTTTAAGTAGGTCCTCTTAGGTCCTCAGATAATTTTAAGTAGGTAGGTTTAATATGGTCCTCTACCACCCACAGGATGAGTATGGCGTCCACTACCGCCTGCAGGATGAGTATGTGGTCCAGTACTGCGCACAGGATGGGTTTGGAGACTAATGCATCTACAGGATGAGTATGGGGTCAGCTACTGCCCACTGGATGGGTATATCAAATCAAATAAAATCAAATATTTATTCAGGTAAAGTACATGCATACAAGGTGAGAGACAAAACGTTGATGGATTTATAGATAGAGCTGGTACATACAATGCCTAAAGCCACTATTACACAAAGCGTTTCGAGCATGAAAAAACACTAAGACTAAAACTTAATACTAATTGAGATTAAAGTATAAATTGTGTCGAGAAAATAAAAAAATAAAAAAGGGGGGAACATGGCAGAAAAAATACAATTTGATCAACAGACAGCAGTGTTTAAAATAGAACACAAGGGTTGACATTATGGGGGTGAGGTAGGTTACAGGGAGTTAACTAGGTAGTACTTACTTTTTACCTTAAACTGGTTGGGAGAGGTACAGTCTTTAACATAATTGGGAAGAACATTCCACATTCTGGGTCCCTTGATTTGTAAAGCATTTCTAGTTTGATTAAGTCGTACTCTTATCAAATATCAAATAGGTATTTGTATTTACAATCTTGTAAAGCCACTAGTACGCGCAGCATTAAGAGCAGGTCCTTAATCTAACAGATAATTTTAAGTAGGTAAATTCTAGCAGAATTAATAAAATGGTAACAGATACATTGCAAGAAAAAAATGAAATGAGAGAGATTAGTAAGTATATTAAAGCAAGTTGGTATATTAAAGCTCTGATTGATTACATTGACAGCATGATTGGTAATTTAAACAAGATTAATAGGCACCATACAGCAGATTGATAGCACATATAAGAAGACAGCAATGATCACAATGGTAAAGATGTTCAGATTGGGTACATAAAGATTGGGAGATTTAGTAGCAATAGATACAGTGTAATTTTAAAGCAACAAGGTAAAAAACTATGAAGATGAAATTAGGTACTTTTTAGTATTGTTTTTGAATGACGCAAAAGTTGGACAGCTTTTCAATTCATTAGGGAGTGAGTTCCATAGACTGGGTCCCTTTATTTGCATAGTGTTTACCCAGATCAAATTTTTTACTCTGGGGATATCAAAGAGATATTTATTTCTGGTGTGGTGATAATGGGTCCTATTGCATCTGTCCAGGGAGAGTTTCAGAGCAGGATTTGCATTTAAGAACAGGGTTTTGTAAATGTAGTTGACACAAGAGAATTTGTGGAGTGAGATTATGTTTAGCATGTTTAGGGAGTTAAACAAGGGGGCTGTGTGTTGTCTGAAAGCAGAATTTGTTATAATTCTGATAGCAGATTTTTGCTGAGTGATGATGGACTTGAGGTGGTTTGCAATGGTTGAACCCCATGCACAGATACCATAATATGTCCAAAGCCAAGGTTTGCTTCAATGGAGCAGTCTCCAGAACAATGAATATGGAACTCGGGACCCCCCAAGGCAGAGTCTTAAGCCCTACACTATTCAATGTACTTATGAACGCCATTGCAAATATTGATTTTCCGGAAGGAACACAACAAGTGGGGTATGCAGATGATGTCCTAATACAAGCTCCCACCTTGGGAAAAATTGAACAGTCCATTGAACTCCTCGGAAGGAAATGTATTGAGCTCGGTTTCACTCTCTCCACAAACAAGACAAAAACATACTCCCATCACAAGCGGAGAGCAAATGAAGAACTGCAAATTAATGGTGTAACACTTGAATGGGTTGACCACTATCGGTACCTTGGCGTCACTGTCGGCTCTAACAAGGGAAAGAAAGAGGAGCTCAATCAACTCATAGGAACATGCAAAAGTCGACTCAGGGCACTGAAAGCTTTGACCTGGAATGGACATGGAGCCTCTATTGCCGTGCTTAAAATGATGTACACAGCCTATAAGCGCTCCGTCATAGACTATGCCGCACCAGTTCTGTGCACCTACTCCCAAAGCGATATGAAAAGGCTCGAAAGCATTCAAAATGAAGCCATGACAATCATTCTTGGAGTTCCAAGAACTGCCAAAACGTCTAATCTACGAGAGGAGTTGTCCCTCCTCAGTGTTAAAAGCAGAATTCAGGAGCAGAATGCTAAGCTTGCAATTAGGATAGCCAGAGATCCTCATTACAATGATATTGCTAAGAAAAAACTGAGTTCTGTGCTACTTTCAGGGGGAAACAGGAGAAGCAAAAAATGGCATCACAGATCAGTCTGCTACCTCGAAGAGCTTCACCTGCTTGAGCAAGCCCGTGAGCTCCTGCCTGTAGAGAGGTTACCTCCCTGGGAGGATGACTCATGCAGAATTATCATCAATGAAATGGCAACGAAAAAATCCAACATGATACCACAAGAAATGAGGCACAAGTATCTCGAGGAAATTTATAAAGAAGCCGGAGATGAACTATATCAAATCTACACTGACAGGTCATCTAATCCTGTCAATGGCAGGGCTGGTGCAGCATACACGGTAATCAAGGATAATACTTTCCAACGCAGAAATGAAGAAAAAGCACGTATTGAGAACTATGCCTCTTCAACGCAAGCAGAGCTAACTGCCATTGTTATGGCGTTAAGGTTTCTTGAACGGAACACTAATGGTGCAGTGATTTGCACCGATTCAAAAGCAGCACTGCAAAGCCTAAGTAAAAATCTGGCAGAAAATTTTGTGATAGTCGCTGAAATTAAGAGAGCTGTGAGGGTACTTACCAATCAGGGAAGAGTCATCAAGTTTCTGTGGATCCCCTCCCATGTTGGAATATGTGGGAATGAACGAGCAGATGTGCTGGCTGCTGAAGGCGCTGAAGGAGACCATATTGAATACTTCATACCCAAGACTCTACTACAAATTAGAGGTATTGTCAGGCAACATCACCGTGACAAGGTAACTGAGAAAAAGGGGATCGAAGCACAAACCAGTGAATCTGTACGATGGTACAACATGGTTGCAGCTGGCAATCCCAGTCATTATGGACGAAGAGGTGGTGGCCGCGGGAGAGAATCAGTAATAGCGAGAATCCGTCTTGGATACAAATAAAAATGGAGATTTGGAATGGAAACAACAGTTGATCAGCGAAGTTGCAGAATCTGTGGTGAGAGTGATGGACACCGCCTTGACCACTATCTACGTGAATGTGAACACCTGAGAGACATTAGGAATATGTGTAGAATAATAAACCCCACATTGTTTGAGTTAGGAAAACACTATTTGTCAAATATTGATGCAGTTCTTAAAAGATTTCCCCATTTTGCACCCGCAAGATAACGTAAGCTTTTAAGGGTTGATAGATGATAATCTTCTTGTTTGATGAGCTATTCACTTGAGACAGTTAAGCAAGTCCCAGCTGTGTCTGGGTACAAGTGACAGGATGAACAACCCAGCGGGTTTTCTTCCTATTGGGAAGTGTTGTACATTCTGCTATGGCGGTGTGTCCACTCACAGGATGAGTGACGCTGCCCAATAAACTCGCCCCTCGGGGCAAAATTTAATGTTCCACTTCCGCCCACAGGATGTGTGTGGAGTTCACTATACAACCCACAGGATGGGTATGGGGTCCACAATCACCCACAGGATGAAAATTGTGTCTACTACCGCCCACAGCATGGGTATGGCCTCCATTGTCGCCCCCAGGATGAGTATAGGGTGGAGAACCGTCCTCGGAATGGGTATATGCTTAACTACCGCCGATAGGATGAGTATATCGTCTACTACCGCCCACAGGATGGGTATGGGGCTAACTACCACCCATAGGACGCGTATGGGGTCCACTACCGCCCTCAGGGTGGGTATTGGGCCCACTAATGCTCACAGGATGGGTACGGGTTCACTACCACCCACAGGATGGGAATGGCCTCCACTGCCGCATACAGGATGAGTAGAGGGTCCAATACCACCCCACGGGATGGACATGGGTCCATTACCGCCCACAATATGCTTATGGGGTCAAGTACCGCGGTCCACTACCGCCCACAGGATAGGTATGGGGTCCACTACCGCCCATAGGGTGGGTATGGGGTCCACAATCACCCACAGGATGAGTATACTGGGTCCACTACCACCAACAGGATGAGTATACTGGGTCCACTACCACCAACAGGATGAGTATACTGGGTCCACTACTGCCCACAGGATGGGTATGGGATTTATAATTATAATAAGAACTATTAGTTTATTAAGTTTATTACTTATTAAGTTTATTATTACTTATTAAGTTTATTATTACTACTTAATTATTATAATTAAGTACCTAATTTCATCTTCAAAGTTTCCTACTCTGTGCTTTAAAATTGTTCTGTATCAGGTATTACCCAATCTTGATGTGCTTAATCCAATCATCTTTACCATTGTAATCATTGTTGTCTTCTTATATGTGCTAGCAATATGCTGTATTGTGCCTATTAATCCTTGATAAATTACCATTCAAGCTGTCAATGAAGTCCATCTGAGCTACCTATGTGCTTTAATATACATACAAATCTCTTATCTCTTTTTTTTTTTACTTGCAATGTACCTGTTATCATTTTATAAATTTTCCTAATATTTACCTACTTAAAATTTTCTGTTAGATTAAGGACCTGCCCGAAACGCTGCGCGTACTAGTGGCTTTACAAGAATATAATCACTATGCTATGTAACCTCACAATCCCAATGTACCTTCTTGTATATGTATATATATATATATATATATATATATATATATATATATATATATATATATATATATATATATATATATATATCATACTATATATATATATATATTAGTATATTTTGGTAGCAGTCTTTCCTGTAGACATATATTATTAAATATGACCGAAAAAGTAAGATTAATAATTCTAACACGAATTTTCTCAATCTTTCGTACATTATGCTTCACTGTTGGAGGTAAATCAAAAATCACTTCTCCAAAATTCATTTTTATTTCTAGTCTGACGCGACACGGGCGCGTTTCGTAAAACTTATTACATTTTCAAAGACTTCACAAATACACAACTGATTAGAACTTGCGTTTCCCTGATTTTATATCTACATTTGAGTGAGGTGGGAAGGGTGATGTGGCATTACATTTGAGTGAGGTGGGAAGGATGATGTGGCATTAACACAAGACAGAACACTAGAGGATATTAATAGGGTATTAAAAGTATCAACACAAGACAGAACAGAAACAATGGGTATTAAATAGAAGTGTTTGTAGAAAGCCTATTGGTCCATATTTCTTGATGCTTCTATATTGGAGCGGAGTCTTGAGGTGGGTAGAATATAGTTGTGCAATAATTGGCTGTTGATTGCTGGTGTTGACTTCTTGATGTGTAGTGCCTCGCAAACGTCAAGCCGCCTGCTATCGCTGTATCTATCGATGATTTCTGTGTTGTTTACTAGGATTTCTCTGGCGATGGTTTGGCGATGGATCTCTTCCCATAACCAAACCATCGCCAGAGAAATCCTAGTAAACAACACAGAAATCATCGATAGATACAGCGATAGCAGGCGGCTTGACGTTTGCGAGGCACTACACATCAAGAAGTCAACACCAGCAATCAACAGCCAATTATTGCACAACTATATTCTACCCACCTCAAGACTCCGCTCCAATATAGAAGCATCAAGAAATATGGACCAATAGGCTTTCTACAAACACTTCTATTCAATACCCATTGTTTCTGTTCTGTCTTGTGTTGATACTTTTAATACCCTATTAATATCCTCTAGTGTTCTGTCTTGTGTTAATGCCACATCATCCTTCCCACCTCACTCAAATGTAATGCCACATCACCCTTCCCACCTCACTCAAATGTAGATATAAAATCAGGGAAACGCAAGTTCTAATCAGTTGTGTATTTGTGAAGTCTTTGAAAATGTAATAAGTTTTACGAAACGCGCCCGTGTCGCGTCAGACTAGAAATAAAAATGAATTTTGGAGAAGTGATTTTTGATTTACCTCCAACAGTGAAGCATAATGTACGAAAGATTGAGAAAATTCGTGTTAGAATTATTAATCTTACTTTTTCGGTCATATTTAATAATATATATATATATATATATACAAATATATATATATACATATATATATATATACATATATATATATACTTGCTCGAAATGCTTGCTGCGTCCTCGGTTCCTGTCCAGAAGTGGAGGAGCTTCAAGAGATCCATAACCTTTAGGCATTTGTCTTGTATGTTTTGTAACCTTTAAATACACAATAAAGGAAAAAAAAAAAGGGAAGGGGGTGGTAGGAGAAAAGCACACAGAAACTGTATTGGAGGGAATACACATTCCCTCCAATGCGTTATGTGTGGTTTCCTCCGAGGCTATGGGTCCCCCTTCTTCCAGCCAGAGGTGGTACTCCCTATATATATATATATATATATATATATATATATATATATATATATATATATATATATATATATATATATATATATATATATATATATATATATATATATATATATATATATATATATATATATATGTAAATAGTTATTACATACACTTACAAATCAAAGGACCCAGAATGTGGAATGACCTTCCCACTAGGGACAATGCAACTAGGACAATAAGGAGCAGGGCGGCGCTCCATCAAGTGACCATGGGTTAAGCGAGTATGGCCAATACGCAACCTTGCCAGAGCTGTTTCCCACCTCCGGTTACGGTGGAAGGAGGACGGCCACGAGGAAACACAACATTTAAGAGTACGTAGCTTGTTACCAGTAACAGACAACCAAGAAGCCTGCCAACGGGTAAGGACTGAGGAATGGATAACCGGGTAAAAGTCGGAATACGGAATGCCTTTACGAGAGATGAGACAAGAGCGGACAGCTTCCTTGGCGGCAGCATTCGCACGCTCATTTAAAGACACACCAATATGGCTGGGAACCCAACAAAACTCAACCGACTTAAATTTACTGTGAACGAGAAACAGCCAATGCTGGATCTCGACAACTACTAGATGAACCGGATTAAAGGACCCGAGAGCCATGAGGGCACTACGAGAGTCAACAACAACTACAAAGGAAGACTGACAACGAGAAAGCAGGAGACGAAGAGCATAGAGAATAGCATAAAGTTCCGCTGTAAAGACGCTAATCTCCAGAGGTAAGCGACACATATAAGTGCGATCAGGAAAAACAACAGAGTAGCCAACACCGTCCGCTGACTTAGACCCATCGGTGAAGACAGAAACGGAGCGGGAGTGAGAAGAAAAGTGCTCGAGGAAAAGGCGTTTTAGAACCGTAGGAGGGGTAAAAGCTTTAGTGATACGGGTCAAGGATGTACAAAACCGCGGAAGAGGGACCCTCCACGGGGGCAAAGAAGGAACAACACGAGGAGAAACATCAGAAATACGAATGGAAAGAGAATCCTGTAGGCGAGATAACCGGACAGAAAGAGGGAGGTGGTGAAGAGGAACAGGAACCGCAGGAGAGGTAAAAGTTAAAGCACGACAGAGGCGAGAGGAAGGATGTTGCAAGGACCGCGCAAGATAGCGAAGACAGTAGCGATCACGGCGGTCCGGGACAGACAGGAAGCCAGTGTCAACATACAAGCTAAGGATGGGAGTCGAACGAAAGGCACCAGAACTGAGGCGCAACCCAGTATGGTGCAAAGCATCAAGACGGCGAAGAGTAGAAGGAGAAGCAGACGAGTAAGCAGGGCAACCATAATCGAGCTTAGACAGGACGAGAGAGGAATGTAAAGCAAGGAGAGTGCGCCTATCTGCCCCCCAAGAAGTATGGGACAAGACCCGAAGGAGGGTAAGGGCCTTAGAGCACTCAACACGGAGGTAAGAGATATGGGGAGACCAAGACAAACGAGTGTCAAGGAATAACCCCAAAAGCTTCGCGGAATCTTTGTATTCAAGGGGATGACCATAAAGTGACAAAGAGGGACGAAGAACAACCCGTTTCCGCGTAAAAGTAATGGCACAAGACTTAGAAGTAGAGAACTTGAAGCCATGATCTGAGGCCCAAGACGACACGGCATCAATTGCAAGTTGAAGCCGGCGTTGAAGGAGAGGCGAATCATCACCCTGACAACAAAGGGTAAGATCATCGACATAGAGAGCGGAGAAGACACCAGAAGGAAGAGAGGAAAGAAGACCATTGAGGGCAACCAGAAAAAGAGTAGTGCTCAGAACACTACCCTGGGGCACACCTTCGTATTGCTGAAAAGAGGGAGAGAGAGCGGTACCAAGGCGCACCCGAAAGGAACAACGAGAGAGGAAGCTGCGGAGAAAGAGAGGGAGATGACCACGAAGGCCAAAAGAATGAAGTTGGGATAGGATATGATAACACCAAGTGGTGTCGTAAGCCTTTTCCAGGTCAAAAACGACGGCAACAATGGAGGTCTTCGCAGCAAAAGCAGTACGAATATAGACCTCCAAGTTCACCAGGACATCTGTCGTGCTGCGGCACTTGCGGAAACCAAATTGAGAAGGGGAGAGAAGGTGATGGTGTCCCAGGAACCACAGCAGACGAACGTTAACCATACGTTCAAAGAGTTTGCAGACACAACTGGTGAGAGCAATAGGGCCAAAGTCCTTAGGGGAAGTACCCAGAGACCCCGGTTTGCGAACAGGGAGGACAACGGCATCGAGCCAGTCCTCAGGGACTGACGACGACTCCCAGATCCGATTATACAGACTCAGTAAATACTGAGACGTGCTCGGAGGGAGATGGCAAAGCATCTCATAATGAATACCATCGGAGCCCACCGCCGTTGAACCGCAGAGGGCCAGGGCAGAACGAAGTTCAGAGAGAGAGAAGGGATCATTATAGGAAAGCTGAAGATGAGTGCAGAAATCTAAAGGACGAGACTCAAGGACAGGTTTACGAAGAAGGAAAGATTGGGGAAGATGAAGACCAGAGCTAACAGAAGAAAAGTGGGAACCCAGTTCGGAAGCGACCTGCAACGGGTCCGCCACAAGAGTATCATGGAGGTGAAGGACCGGTGAAACATCGGGAACGAACTTACCCGCTATCTTGCGGATACGCTTCCAGATCTGGGCCAGAGGGGTTTCGGACGTAATTGTTGAGACATAAGATGCCCAACATTCACGTTTAGCCGTACGGATGGCCCTACGGGCCACCGCACTCGCTTTCCGAAAGAAAAGAAAAGAATCGGTCGTCTGCCTACGGCGGTGCCTCTTCCAGGCTGCACGCTTACAGCGGACAGCCCGAGCACAGTCCGCATTCCACCAGGGAACGCACTTCCGCGGACCCCGAGAGGAAGAGCGAGGAATAGAGCGGAGGGCAGCGTTGAAGACAGTGTCATGAAAAAGGAGGAGAGCGCGAGAGAGAGGCAGAAGGGAGAGGTCAGAGAGAGCAGCACTGAGGGTAAATAGGGTCCAGTCTGCCTTAGCAAACTGCCACCGAGGGAAAGAGAGGGAAGGGCGAAAAGAGAAAAAGGAAACAAGGATGGGGAAATGATCACTTCCATGGAGGTCATCAAGAACCTGCCACGTGAAATCTAAGTAAAGAGAAGAAGAGCAGAGAGAAAGATCAAGACAAGAAAGGGTGCGAGTCCAAGAGTCCAAATGAGTGGGCTCACCAGAATTCAGAAGAGACAGGGAACAAGAGAGGAGAAACGGCTCAAGGAGGCGACCCCGGGTATTCGTCAGAACGTCACCCCAAAGAGAATGACGACAATTGAAGTCACCCAGCAGGAGCACAGGCTCCGGCAAGGAGTCTAGGAGGTGTTTAAAATCAGGAAGAGAGAGCGGGACACTCGGAGGGAGATAAATGGAACAAACTGTGTACCATTTCCCCACAAAGATACGAGCAGCAGAACAATGGAGAGGCGAAGGAAAAAGTAAAGGAACAAAGGGAACATCAGCACGAATCAAGAGAGCAGAAGAATTATAAGCCCCAGCAATGGCTGGGGGGGGGGGAGAGAAAGGAATAGCCACGAAAACGATCAGGACGAGCACCAAGCATTGGCTCCTGGAGACAGACACAAAGGGGCGAAAACCGCGAAATCAGAAGTTGGAGTCCGAGGAAATTGGCGTAATAACCTCGAACGTTCCATTGAAGAATGGACAACGACGAGAAGAGAAAGGACAAAAACAGAGAACAAGGAAGAAACCAAGGCGAAAAAGCAGCAGAGCACGTTAAAGAATATCAGGGTCAGCAAAGTCAGGGTTAGGGGGCATGGGTAAACTGAGCAAAGACAGAGGGAAGGAACAGAAACAAGAGAACAGATCAGAGGTGGGCGGGCGGGGTCCGGAGGAGGAGGAGGAGGAGGAAGGAGGAGGAGACAACGGAGAGGAGCAGTCAAGGACAGCAGCAGGAAGAGGGGAGCGCACCCCAGCAAGAGCAGCAACCGAAAGGGAAGCAGGGGCCAAAGAAACCTCCATAGCAGGAACAGGGGGCGCAATCACTGAAACGGGAGGGGAAGGAGCAACAGAACCAGATGTAGGAGCTGAGGAAGAAAGCGAAGCCTTCTTACCCGCCGGGGAAGAGGAAGGAGAGGAGCCAGGCTTACGCTTCTGACTTAAAGAGACCGGTGTCCTAGCAACTACGTACCGGGCAACGGATTCCAGTGTCTCAACAGGAGAAGCCGAACGAGAGCACACACGACGGCCGCTAGGAGAGCGATGGACATCCGCCCGCACCGACAGGCGGTGGGGAGAGCCGATAGATGGAGGAAGAGGATGGGAAGGAGGATCGGAGGGGGACGAGGAAGAAGACACAGGAGACACGACAGACCGGGTAGAAGGAAGGGGAACCCCAGACAGAGGACCAGGAGGAGGATCCTTCGGGAGAGAACCCAAAGGAACAGAGGTGGGGGCAGTGGGCGCATCAGGGTCCAAGGCCCAGAAACGGTTGTGAGTCTGAGGAAGGCGGGAAGGACGAGGAGACTAAGAACGCAACACGCGAGCATAAGAGATATTAGCATAAGGCGGGAGCCGGCGAACCTGGCGTCTCGCCTCAGGAAAAGATAAACGCTCCCGGTGCTTCAAGTTGAGGACGGCTGCCTCAAGCTTGTAATGGACACACGCACGGGAGAAGGCAGGATGGGCCTCACCGAAGTTGAAGCAACGAGCCTGGGGAGAAGTGCACTCCGACTTAGAGTGACCTTCGCCACCACACAAAGGTCAGAGAGAGACAGTCCCGGAGCAGCGGAGGGCACCATGCCCAAACCTCCAGCACTTGTTGCAGAGCCGAGGAGAAGGAATGTACTCCTGGACAGAGCACCTGGCACCAGCAAGAATGACAGAGGGTGGAAGGGTCCTACCATCAAAGGCAATCTTCACAACCCGGAGGGGTTGACGGCGACTACCACGAGGAGGACGAGTAAACGTGTCCACCTGGAGAATAGAATGGCCCTGGGCAGCAAGGACATGTTGAATATCGTCGTGGCAGTCGCGCAGGTCCCGAGCACCAGTCGCAACATGGGGCGGGAGCAAAATAGTGCCAACACTGGCATTCAACTGAGCGTTCTTTGAGACCCGAACGGGGGTCTCGCCAAGGCAGGATAAGGCAGCCAAGCGGGAAGGAGTTAGAGAGGCCAAAGGAGGAGCAAGGTCGGGGCCCAATGCAGCGGAGGCTACAGAGCCCGGTCTTCCAATACGGACCGACTCGGGGGCTTGGTCGCCCACCCCACGAGCCTGAGAAGGTAAACCAGAAGTTGACGAAAAGAAGAATTCATTCACGAATGTGCCCCCACACCCACCATGGAGCCACAATTAGAGGCAGGACACCCAACAAGAAGCTATCGCCGATCTTGCCGGGGCCTCCTAGGGGTGCGTCGTGAGTATACGCCCCACAAACGCCACCTTAAGAAACCGACAGTCCGTCGAGATCGGTTTCAGTGACGAAAGGGGGATTGACAATAAAAGGCTCCCCTCGCTCTCGACGTCGGGTACTACAGTTCTACGGGTGCAAGAGTATGCCTCCTCAAGCACCCGGGCGTCAAAATAGAAGAAGTCCAAGGGAAGAACCAGAAAGAGCAAAAGGTCGGCAGGAAACGGCAAGCAGATAGGAGAAGAGGGGGGAGAAAAACGAAACAGAAGGAAAAGGAAAAGATGCCCAGCAGAATTGGAGAGGACGGCAGCAAGAGCACAAGGCTAGAATAGGACAGAGGACTGTCCTAAGGAGCATCACACTCCGACAGCCGCCCACTCAGCCCCCAGACGGCGACAACGAGCTGAGCGCGGAGGGGGCCATACTTCCCAATTTCGAGGCCTGAGCCATATTTTAGAGCCAAATTCTGGCTCTCTGCACGTATTCGCAGTTTGAAATTACGACTTTTTATATCCAACATATGCCAAGTCCTAAAAGCGGCAGTGATTCACATTTTGCACAAACTCCCCTGCAGTTTTCAAAATATCCCAAATATCCCAATTTCTAGGCCTGAGCCATATTTTCGAGCCACATTCTGGCTCTCTGCACGTATTCGCAGTTTGAAATTACGAATTTTTTATACCCAATATATGCGAAGTACTGAAAGCGGCGTTTGGTCACATTTGTCCCAAACCTCCCTGCAGTTTTCAAAATATCCAAAACATCCGAATTTCGAGGCCTGAGCCATATTTTGGAGCCAAATTCAGGCTCTCTGCACGTATTCGCAGTTTGAAATTACGACTTTTTATACCCAACGTATGCCAAGTCCTGAAAGCGGCAGTGAGTCACATTTTGCACAAACTCCCCTGCAGTTTTCGAGAAATCCCAAATATCCCAATTTCGAGGCCTGAGTCATATTTTCGAGCCAAATTCTGGCTCTCTGCACGTATTCGCAGTTTGAAATTGCGACATTTTTATACCCAACATATGCCAAGTATTGAAAGCGGCGTTTGGTCACATTTGTCCCAAACCTCCCTGCAGTTTTCAAAATATCCCAAACATCCCTATATAAAGGGCTGAGCCATATATTGGAGCCAAATTCAGTCTCTCTGCACGTATTCGCAGTTTGAAATTACGACTTTTTATACGGAACATATGCCAAGTAATGAAAGCGGTGATTGGTCATATTTGTCCCAAACCTCCCTGCAGTTTTCAAAATATCCCAAATATCCCAATTTCGAGGCCTGAGCCATATTTTGGAGCCAAATTCAGGCTCTCTACATGTATTCGCAGTTTGATATTACCACTTTTTATACCCAACATATGCCAAGTACTGGACGCGGCAGTGAGTCACATTTTGCACAAACTCCCCTGCAGTTTTCAAAATATCCCAAACATCCCAATATCGAGGCCTGAGTCATATTTTGGAGCCAAATTCTGGCTCTCTGCACGTATTCGCAGTTTTAAATTACGACTTTGAATACCCAACATATGCCAAGTCCTAAAAGCTGCAGTGAGTCAAATTTTGCACAAACTTCCCTGCAGTTTTCAAAATATCCCAAACATCCCAATATCGAGGCCTGAGTCATATTTTGGAGCCAAATTCTGGCTCTCTGCACGTATTCGCAGTTTGAATTTATGACTTTTTATACCCAACATATGCCATGTACTGAAAGCGGCGTTTGGTCACATTTGTCCCAAACCTCCCTCCAGTTTTCAAAATATCCAAAACATACCAATTTCGAGGCCTGAGCCATATTTTGGAGGCAAATTCTGGCTCTAAGCACGTATTCGCTGTTTGAAATTACGACTTTTTATAGCCAACATATGCCAAGTCCTGAAAGCGGCATTGAGTCACATTTTGCACAAACTTCCCTGCAGTTTTCGAAATATCCCATATATCCCAATTTCGAGGCCTGAGCCATATTTTGGAGCCAAATTCTGGCTCTCTGCATGTATTCTTAGTTTGATATTACGACTTTTTATACCCAACATATGCCAAGTCCTGAATGCGGCATTGAGTCACATTTTGCACAAACTCTCCTGCAATTTTCAAAATATCCCAAACATCCCAATATCGAGGCCTGAGCCATATTTTGGAGCCAAATTCTGGCTCTCTGCACGTATTCGAAGTTTAAATTACGAATTTTTTATACCCAATATATGCGAAGTACTGAAAGCGGCTTTGGTCACATTTGTCCCAAACCTCCCTGCAGTTTTAAAAATATCCCAAACATCCGAATTTCGAGGCCTGAGCCATATTTTGGAGCCAAATTCAGGCTCTCTGCACGTATTCGCAGTTTGAAATTACGACTTTTTATACCCAACGTATGCCATGTATTGAAAGCGACGTTTGGTCACATTTGTCCCAAACCTCCCTGCAGCTTTCAAAATATCCCAAACATCCCAATTTCGAGGCCTGAGAAATATTTTGGAGCCAAATTCTGGCTCTATGCACGCATTCGCAGTTTGAAATTACGACTTTTTTATACCCAACATATGCGAAGTACTCAAAGCGGCGTTTGGTCACATTTGTCCAAAACCTTCCTGCAGTTTTCAAAATATCCCAAATATCCCAATATCGAGGCCATAGCCATATTTTGGAGCCAAATTCAGACACTCTGCAGGTATTCGCAGTTTGATATTACGACTTTTTATACCCAACATATGCCAAATCCTAAAAGCGGCAGTGATTCACATTTTGCACAAACTCCCCTGCAGTTTTCAAAATATCCCAAACATCCCAATATCGAGACCTGAGCCATATTTTGGAGCCAAATTCTGGCTCTCTGCACGTATTAGCAGTTTGAAATTACGACTTATTATACCCAACATATGCCAAGTACTGAAACCGGCAATGAGTCACATTTTGAACAAACTCCCCTGCAGTTTTCAAAATATCCCAAACATCATAATTTCGAGGCCTGAGATATATTTTGGAGCCAAATTCTGGCTCTATGCACGTATTTGCAGTTTGATATTATGATTTTTATACCCAACATATGCCAAGTCCGGAAAGCAGCGGTGAGTCACATTTTGCACGAACTCCCCTGCAGTTTTCGAAATATCCCAAATATCCAAATTTCGAGGCCTGAACCATATTTTGGAGCCAAATTCTGGCTCTCTGCACGTATTCGCAGCTTAAAATTGCGACTTTTTTATACCCAATATATGCCAAGTACTGATAGCGGCGTTTGGTCACATTTGACCCAAACCTTCCTGCAGTTTTCAAAATATCCCAAACATCCGAATTTCGAGGCCTGAGCCATATTTTGGAGCCAAATTCAGGCTCTCTGCACCTATTCGCAATTTGAAATTACGACTTTTTATACCCAACATATGCCAAGTCCTGAAAGTGGCAGTGAGTCACATTTTTACAAACTCTCCTGCAGTTTTCGAAAAATCCCAAATATCCCAATTTCGAGGCATGAGCCATATTTTGGAGCCAAATTCTGGCTCTCTGCACGTATTCGCAGTTTGAAATTCCGACATTTTTATACCCAACATATGCCAAGTACTGAAAGCGGCGTTTGGTCACATTTGTCCCAAACCTCCCTGCAGTTTTTAAAATATCCCAAACCTCCCAATTTCGAGGCCTGAGAAATATTTTGAAGCCAAATTCTGGCTCTATGCACGTATTCAGAGTTTGAAATTACGACTTTTTTATACCCAATATATGCGATGTACTGAAAGCGGCGTTTGGTCACATTTGTCCCAAACCTCCCTGCAGTTTTCAAAATATCCCAAACATCCCAATAACAAAGCCTGAGCCATATTTTGGAGCCAAATTCAGGCTCTCTGCACGTATTCGCAGTTTGAAATTACGACTTTTTATACGGAACATATGCCAAGTACTGAAAGCGGCGTTTGGTCATATATGTCCCAAACCCCCCTGCAGTTTTCAAAATATCTCAAACATCCCAATTTCGAGGCCTGAGCCATATTTTGGAGCCAAATTCTGGCTCTCTGCACGTATTCGCAGTTTGAAATTACGACTTTTTATACCCAACATATGCCAAGTACTGAAAGCGGCATTTGGTCACATTTGTCCCAAACTCCCATGCAGTTTTCAAAATATCCCAAACATCCCAATTTCGAGGCCTGAGCCATATTTTGGAGCCAAATTCTGGCTCTTTGCACGTATTCGCAGTTTGATATTACGAGTTTTTATACCCCACATATGCCAAGTCCTAAAATCGGCAGTGAGTCACATTTTGCACAAACTCCCCTGTAGTTTTCAAAATATCCCAAACTTCCCAATTTCGAGGCCTGAGTCATATTTTGGAGCCAAATTCTGGCTCTCTGCACGTATTCATAGTTTGAAATTACGACTTTGTATACCAAACATATGCCAAGTCCTAAAATCGGCAGTGAGTCAAATTATGCACAAACTCCCCTGTAGTTTTCAAAATATCCCAAATATCCCAATTTCGAGGCCCTGAGCCATATTTTGGAGCCAAATTCTGGCTCTCTGCACGTATTCGCAGTTCGAAATTGCGACTTTTTTATACCCAACATATGCCAAGTGCTGAAAGTTGCGTTTGGTAACATTTGTCCCAATCCCCCCTGCAATTTTCAAAATATCCCAAACATCCCAATATCGAGGCCTGAACCATATTTTGGAGCCAAATTCTGGCTCTATGCACGCATTCGCAGTTTGAAATTACGACTTTTTTATACCCAACATATGCGAAGTACTCAAAGCGGCGTTTGGTCACATTTGTCCAAAACCTTCCTGCAGTTTTCAAAATATCCCAAATATCCCAATATCGAGGCCATAGCCATATTTTGGAGCCAAATTCAGACACTCTGCAGGTATTCGCAGTTTGATATTACGACTTTTTATACCCAACATATGCCAAATCCTAAAAGCGGCAGTGATTCACATTTTGCACAAACTCCCCTGCAGTTTTCAAAATATCCCAAACATCCCAATATCGAGACCTGAGCCATATTTTGGAGCCAAATTCTGGCTCTCTGCACGTATTAGCAGTTTGAAATTACGACTTATTATACCCAACATATGCCAAGTACTGAAACCGGCAATGAGTCACATTTTGAACAAACTCCCCTGCAGTTTTCAAAATATCCCAAACATCATAATTTCGAGGCCTGAGATATATTTTGGAGCCAAATTCTGGCTCTATGCACGTATTTGCAGTTTGATATTATGATTTTTATACCCAACATATGCCAAGTCCGGAAAGCAGCGGTGAGTCACATTTTGCACGAACTCCCCTGCAGTTTTCGAAATATCCCAAATATCCAAATTTCGAGGCCTGAACCATATTTTGGAGCCAAATTCTGGCTCTCTGCACGTATTCGCAGCTTAAAATTGCGACTTTTTTATACCCAATATATGCCAAGTACTGATAGCGGCGTTTGGTCACATTTGTCCCAAACCTTCCTGCAGTTTTCAAAATATCCCAAACATCCGAATTTCGAGGCCTGAGCCATATTTTGGAGCCAAATTCAGGCTCTCTGCACCTATTCGCAATTTGAAATTACGACTTTTTATACCCAACATATGCCAAGTCCTGAAAGTGGCAGTGAGTCACATTTTTACAAACTCTCCTGCAGTTTTCGAAAAATCCCAAATATCCCAATTTCGAGGCATGAGCCATATTTTGGAGCCAAATTCTGGCTCTCTGCACGTATTCGCAGTTTGAAATTCCGACATTTTTATACCCAACATATGCCAAGTACTGAAAGCGGCGTTTGGTCACATTTGTCCCAAACCTCCCTGCAGTTTTTAAAATATCCCAAACCTCCCAATTTCGAGGCCTGAGAAATATTTTGAAGCCAAATTCTGGCTCTATGCACGTATTCAGAGTTTGAAATTACGACTTTTTTATACCCAATATATGCGATGTACTGAAAGCGGCGTTTGGTCACATTTGTCCCAAACCTCCCTGCAGTTTTCAAAATATCCCAAATATCCCAATAACAAAGCCTGAGCCATATTTTGGAGCCAAATTCAGGCTCTCTGCACGTATTCGCAGTTTGAAATTACGACTTTTTATACGGAACATATGCCAAGTACTGAAAGCGGCGTTTGGTCATATATGTCCCAAACCCCCCTGCAGTTTTCAAAATATCTCAAACATCCCAATTTCGAGGCCTGAGCCATATTTTGGAGCCAAATTCTGGCTCTCTGCACGTATTCGCAGTTTGAAATTACGACTTTTTATACCCAACATATGCCAAGTACTGAAAGCGGCATTTGGTCACATTTGTCCCAAACTCCCATGCAGTTTTCAAAATATCCCAAACATCCCAATTTCGAGGCCTGAGCCATATTTTGGAGCCAAATTCTGGCTCTTTGCACGTATTCGCAGTTTGATATTACGAGTTTTTATACCCCACATATGCCAAGTCCTAAAATCGGCAGTGAGTCACATTTTGCACAAACTCCCCTGTAGTTTTCAAAATATCCCAAACTTCCCAATTTCGAGGCCTGAGTCATATTTTGGAGCCAAATTCTGGCTCTCTGCACGTATTCATAGTTTGAAATTACGACTTTGTATACCAAACATATGCCAAGTCCTAAAATCGGCAGTGAGTCAAATTATGCACAAACTCCCATGTAGTTTTCAAAATATCCCAAATATCCCAATTTCGAGGCCCTGAGCCATATTTTGGAGCCAAATTCTGGCTCTCTGCACGTATTCGCAGTTCGAAATTGCGACTTTTTTATACCCAACATATGCCAAGTGCTGAAAGTGGCGTTTGGTAACATTTGTCCCAATCCCCCCTGCAATTTTCAAAATATCCCAAACATCCCAATATCGAGGCCTGAACCATATTTTGGAGCCAAATTCTGGCTCTATGCACGCATTCGCAGTTTGAAATTACGACTTTTTTATACCCAACATATGCGAAGTACTCAAAGCGGCGTTTGGTCACATTTGTCCAAAACCTTCCTGCAGTTTTCAAAATATCCCAAATATCCCAATATCGAGGCCATAGCCATATTTTGGAGCCAAATTCAGACACTCTGCAGGTATTCGCAGTTTGATATTACGACTTTTTATACCCAACATATGCCAAATCCTAAAAGCGGCAGTGATTCACATTTTGCACAAACTCCCCTGCAGTTTTCAAAATATCCCAAACATCCCAATATCGAGACCTGAGCCATATTTTGGAGCCAAATTCTGGCTCTCTGCACGTATTAGCAGTTTGAAATTACGACTTATTATACCCAACATATGCCAAGTACTGAAACCGGCAATGAGTCACATTTTGAACAAACTCCCCTGCAGTTTTCAAAATATCCCAAACATCATAATTTCGAGGCCTGAGATATATTTTGGAGCCAAATTCTGGCTCTATGCACGTATTTGCAGTTTGATATTATGATTTTTATACCCAACATATGCCAAGTCCGGAAAGCAGCGGTGAGTCACATTTTGCACGAACTCCCCTGCAGTTTTCGAAATATCCCAAATATCCAAATTTCGAGGCCTGAACCATATTTTGGAGCCAAATTCTGGCTCTCTGCACGTATTCGCAGCTTAAAATTGCGACTTTTTTATACCCAATATATGCCAAGTACTGATAGCGGCGTTTGGTCACATTTGTCCCAAACCTTCCTGCAGTTTTCAAAATATCCCAAACATCCGAATTTCGAGGCCTGAGCCATATTTTGGAGCCAAATTCAGGCTCTCTGCACCTATTCGCAATTTGAAATTACGACTTTTTATACCCAACATATGCCAAGTCCTGAAAGTGGCAGTGAGTCACATTTTTACAAACTCTCCTGCAGTTTTCGAAAAATCCCAAATATCCCAATTTCGAGGCATGAGCCATATTTTGGAGCCAAATTCTGGCTCTCTGCACGTATTCGCAGTTTGAAATTCCGACATTTTTATACCCAACATATGCCAAGTACTGAAAGCGGCGTTTGGTCACATTTGTCCCAAACCTCCCTGCAGTTTTTAAAATATCCCAAACCTCCCAATTTCGAGGCCTGAGAAATATTTTGAAGCCAAATTCTGGCTCTATGCACGTATTCAGAGTTTGAAATTACGACTTTTTTATACCCAATATATGCGATGTACTGAAAGCGGCGTTTGGTCACATTTGTCCCAAACCTCCCTGCAGTTTTCAAAATATCCCAAATATCCCAATAACAAAGCCTGAGCCATATTTTGGAGCCAAATTCAGGCTCTCTGCACGTATTCGCAGTTTGAAATTACGACTTTTTATACGGAACATATGCCAAGTACTGAAAGCGGCGTTTGGTCATATATGTCCCAAACCCCCCTGCAGTTTTCAAAATATCTCAAACATCCCAATTTCGAGGCCTGAGCCATATTTTGGAGCCAAATTCTGGCTCTCTGCACGTATTCGCAGTTTGAAATTACGACTTTTTATACCCAACATATGCCAAGTACTGAAAGCGGCATTTGGTCACATTTGTCCCAAACTCCCATGCAGTTTTCAAAATATCCCAAACATCCCAATTTCGAGGCCTGAGCCATATTTTGGAGCCAAATTCTGGCTCTTTGCACGTATTCGCAGTTTGATATTACGAGTTTTTATACCCCACATATGCCAAGTCCTAAAATCGGCAGTGAGTCACATTTTGCACAAACTCCCCTGTAGTTTTCAAAATATCCCAAACTTCCCAATTTCGAGGCCTGAGTCATATTTTGGAGCCAAATTCTGGCTCTCTGCACGTATTCACAGTTTGAAATTACGACTTTGTATACCAAACATATGCCAAGTCCTAAAATCGGCAGTGAGTCAAATTATGC